>NW_027526452.1:676498-843998 GCF_048455015.1 Haemaphysalis longicornis
GAATGGGCGGCCCATAGCATCGTGGCCTGAAACAACAGCAGTTGTCAGTGCATGTTTGCAGCGGTGTTGTGCCCGAAGATGCTGGCGGCAGGATCCAATTTATGCTTTGCTCCGCATGCGTCGTCCGTACACGTGCCGAATCCAGGTTTCCAAGCGTTCGTAGCAGTTGCTTCCAAACACGGCGGGTATTGCACCAGGACCGGACTAAGCGGCGGTTGGTCTTGGTAGTGCAGAAGAAATCCAGGAAACTAGGAATGGGCGGCCCATAGCAGTGTGGCCTGAAAGAACAGCAGTTGTCAGCGCATGTTTGCAGCGGTGTTGTGCCCTGATGCTGGCGGCAGGATCCAATTTATGCTTTGCTCCGCATGCGTCGTCCGTACACGTGCCGAATCCGGGTTGCCATGCGCTCGGAGAAGTTGCTTACAAACACGGCGGGTATCGTAGCAGGACCGGACTAAGCGGCGGTTGTTCTTGGTAGTGCAGAAGAAATCCAGGAAACAAGGAATGGGCGGCCCATAGTGCAGTGTGGCCTGAAACAATACCAGTTGTCAGCGCATGTTTGCAGCGGTGTTGTGCCCGACGATGCTGGCGGCTGGATTCAATTTATGCTTTGCTCCGCAAGCGTCATCCGTACACGTGCCGAATCCGGGTTGCCAAGCGTTCGGAGCAGTTGCTTTCAAACACGACGGGTATCGCAGCAGGACCTGACTAAGCTGCGGTTGGTCTTGGTAGTGCGAAGAAATCCAGGAAACCAGGAATGGGCAGCCCATAGCAGTGTGGCCTGAAACAACAGCAGTTGTCAGCGCATGTTTGCAGCGGTGTTGTGCCCGACGATACTGGCGGCTGGATCCAATTTATGCTTTCCTCCGCACGCGTCATCCGTACACGTGCCGAATCCGGGTTGCCAAGCGTTCGGAGCAGTTGCTTTCAAACACGATGGGTATCGCAGCAGGACCGGACTAAGCTGCGGTTGGTCTTGGTAGTGCGAAAGAAATCCAGGAAACCAGGAATGGGCAGCCCATAGCAGTGTGGCCTGAAACAACAGCAGTTGTCAGCGCATGTTTGCAGCGGTGTTGTGCCCGACAATACTGGCGGCTGGATCCAATTTATGCTTTCCTCCGCATGCGTCGTCCGTACAACTGCAAAATCCGGGTTGCCAAGCGTTCGGAGCAGTTGCTTCCAAACACGGCGGGTATCGCAGCAGGACCGTACTCAGCGGCGGTTGGTCTTGGTAGTGCAGAAGAAATCCAGGAAACCAGGAATGGGTGGCCCATAGCAGTGTGGCCTGAAACAACAGCAGTTGTCAGCGCATGTTTGCAGCGGGGTTGTGCCCGATGATGCTGGCGGCTGGATCCAATTTATGCTTTGCTCCGCATGCGTCGTCCGTACACGTGCCCAATCCAGGTTGCCAAGCGTACGGAGCAGTTTCTTCCAAACACGGCGGGTATCGCAGCAGGACTGGACTAAGCGGCGGTTGGTCTTGCTAGTGCTGAAGAAATCCAGGAAACGAGAAATGGGCGGCCCATTGCAGTGGGGCCTGAAACAACAGCAGTTGTCAGCGCATGTTTGCAGCGGTGTTGTGCCCGATGATGCTGGCGGCTGGATACAATTTATGCTTTGCTCCGCATGCGTCGTCCGTACAACTGCCAAATCCGGGTTGCGAAGCGTACGGAGCAGTTGCTTCCAAACACGGCGGGTATCGCAGCAAGACCGGACTAAGCGGCGGTTGGTCTTGGTAGTGCAGAAGAAATCCAGGAAACCAGGAATGGGCGGCCCATAGCAGTGCGGCCTGAAACAACAGCAGTTGTCAGCGCATGTTTGCAGCGGTGTTGTGCCCGACGATGCTGGCGGCTGGATCATATTTATGCTTTGCTCCGCATGCGTCGTCCGTACACGTGCCGAATCCGGGTTGCCAAGCGTACGGAGCAGTTGCTTCCAAACACGGCGGTTATCGCAGCAGGACTGGAGTAAGCGGCGGTTGGTCTTGGTAATGCAGAAGAAATCCAGGAAACCAGGAATGGGCGGCCCACAGCAGTGTGGCCTGAAACAACAGCAGCTGTGAGCGCATGTTTGCAGCGGTGTTGTGTCCGACGATGCTGGCGGCTGGATCCAATTTGTGCTTTGCTCCGCATGCGTCGTCCGTACACGTGCCGAATCCGGGTTGCCAAGCGTACGGAGCAGTTGCTTCCAAACACGGCGGTTATCGCAGCAGGACTGGACTAAGCGGCGGTTGGTCTTGGTAATGCAGAAGAAATCTAGGAAACCAGGAATGGGCGGCCCATAGCAGTGCGGCCTGAAACAACAGCAGTTGTCAGCGCATGTTTGCAGCGGTGTTGTGCCCGACGATGCTGGCGGCTGGATCCAATTTATGCTTTGCTCCGCATGCGTCGTCCGTACACGTGCCGAATCCGGGTTGCCAAGCGTTCGGAGCAGTTGCTTCCAAACACGGCGGGTATCCCAGCAGGACCGGACTAAACGGCAGTTGGTCTTGGTAGTGCAGAAGAAATCCAGGAAACCAGGAATGGGCAGCCCATAGCAGTGTGGCCTGAAACAACAGCAGTTGTCAGCGCATGTTTGCAGCGGTGTTGTGCCCGACGATGGTGGCGGCTGGATTCAATTTATGCTTTGCTCCGCACGCGTCATCCGTACACGTGCCGAATCCGGGTTGCCAAGCGTTCGGAGCAGTTGCTTCCAAACACGACGGATATCGCAGGAGGACCGGACTAAGCTGCGGTTGGTCTTGGTAGTGCGAAAGAAATCCAGGAAACCAGGAATGGGCGGCCCATAGCAGTGTGGCCTGAAAAAACAGCAGTTGTGAGCGCATGTTTGCAGCGGTGTTGTGTTCGACGATGCTGGCGGCTGGATCCAATTTATGCTTTGCTCCGCATGCGTCGTCCGTACACGTGCCGAATCCGGGTTGCCAAGCGTTCGGAGCAGTTGCTTCCAAACACGGCGGGTATCGCAGCAGGACCGGACTAAGCGGCGGTTGGTCTTGGTAGTGCAGAAGAAATCCAGGAAACCAGGAATGGGTGGCCCATAGCAGTGTGGCCTGAAAAAACAGCAGTTGTCAGCGCATGTTTGCAGCGGTGTTGTGCCCGACGATGCTGGCGGCTGGATCCAATTTATGCTTTGCTCCGCATGCGTCGTCCGTACACGTGCCGAATCTGGGTTGCCAAGCGTTCGGAGCAGTTGCTTCCAAACACGGCGGGTATCGCAGCAGGACCGGACTAAACGGCAGTTGGTCTTGGTAGTGCATAAGAAATCCAGGAAACCAGAAATGGGCAGCCCATAGCAGTGTGGCCTGAAACAACAGCAGTTGTCAGCGCATGTTTGCAGCGGTGTTGTGCCCGACGATGCTGGCGGCTGGATTCAATTTATGCTTTGCTCCGCACGCGTCATCCGTACACGTGCCGAATCCGGGTTGCCAAGCGTTCGGAGCAGTTGCTTTCAAACACGACGGGTATCGCAGCAGGACCGGACTAAGCTGCGCTTGGTCTTGGTAATGCAGAAGAAATCCAGGAAACCAGGAATGGGCGGCCCATAGCAGTGTGGCCTGAAACAACAGCAGCTGTGAGCGCATGTTTGCAGCGGTGTTGTGTCCGACGATGCTGGCGGCTGGATCCAATTTGTGCTTTGCTCCGCATGCGTCGTCCGTACACGTGCCGAATCCGGGTTGCCAAGCGTACGGAGCAGTTGCTTCCAAACACGGCGGTTATCGCAGCAGGACTGGACTAAGCGGCGGTTGGTCTTGGTAGTGCAGAAGAAATCCAGGAAACCAGGAATGGGCGGCCCATAGCAGTGTGGCCTGAAAAAACAGCAGTTGTGAGCGCATGTTTGCAGCGGTGTTCTCCCGACGATGCTGGCGGCTGGATCCAATTTATGCTTTGCTCCGCATGCGTCGTCCGTTCACGTGCCCAATCCGGGTTGCCAAGCGTTCGGAGCAGTTGCTTCCAAACACGGCGGGTATCGCAGCAGGACCGTACTAAGCAGCGGTTGGTCTTGGTAGTGGAGAAGAAATCCAGGAAACCAGGAATGGGCGGCCCATAGCAGTGTGGCCTGAAAAAACAGCAGTTGTGAGCGCATGTTTGCAGCGGTGTTGTGCCCGACGATGCTGGCGGCTGGATCCAATTTATACTTTGCTCCGCATGCGTCGTCCGTACACGTGCCCAATCCGGGTTGCCAAGCGTTTGGAGCAGTTGCTTCCAAACACGGCGGGTATCGCAGCAGGACTGGACTAAGCGGCGGTTGGTCTTGGTTGTGCAGAAGAAATCCAGGAAACCAGGAATGGCCGGCCCATAGCAGTGTGGCCTGAAACAACAGCAGTTGTCAGCGCATGTTTGCAGCGGTGTTGTTCCCGACGATGCTGGCGGCTGGATCCAATTTATGCTTTCCTCCGCATGCGTCGTCCGTACACGTGCCGAATCCGGGTTGCCAAGCGTACGGAGCAGTTGCTTCCAAACACGGCGGGTATCGCAGCAGGACAGGACTAAGCGGCGGTTGGTCTTGGTAGTGCAGAAGAAATCCAGGAAACCAGGAATGGGCGGCCCATAGCAGTGTGGCCTGAAATAACAGCAGTTGTCAGCGCATGTTTGCAGCGGTGTTGTGCCCGACGATGCTGGCAGCTGGATCCAATTTATGCTTTGCTCTGCATGCGTCGTCCGTTCACGTGCTAAATCTTGGTTGTCAAGCGTTCGGAGCAGTTGCTTTCAAACACGGCGGGTATCGCAGCAGGACCGTACTAAGCGGCGGTTGGTCTTGGTAGTGAAGAAGAAATCCAGGAAACCAGGAATGGGCGGTCCATAGCAGTGTGGCCTGAAACAACAGCAGCTGTGAGCGCATGTTTGCAGCGGTGTTGTGCCGACGATGCTGGCGGCTGGATCCAATTTATGCTTTGCTCCGCATGCGTCGTCCGTACAACTGCCAAATCCGGGTTGCCAAGCGTTCGGAGCAGTTGCTTCCAAACACGGCGGGTAACGCAGCAGGACCGGACTAAGCGGCGGTTGGTCTTGGTAGTGCAGAAGAAATCCAGGAAACCAGAAATGGGCAGCCCATAGCAGTGAGGCCTGAAACAACAGCAGTTGTCAGCGCATGTTTGCAGCGGTGTTGTGCCGACGATGCTGGAGGCTGGATCCAATTTATGCTTTCCTCCGCATGCGTCGTCCGTACACGTGCCGAATCCGGGTTGCAAAGCGTACGGAGCAGTTGCTTCCAAACACGGCGGGTATCGCAGCAGGACCGGACTAAGCAGCGGTTGGTCTTGGTAGTGCAGAAGAAATCCAGGAAACCAGAAATGGGTGGCCCATAGCAGTGTGGCCTGAAACAACAGCAGTTGTCAGCGCATGTTTGCAGCGGTGTTGTGCGCGAGGATGCTGGCGGCTGGATCCAGTTTATGCTTTGCTCCACATGCGTCGTCCGTACACGTGCCGAATCTAGGTTGCCATGCGCTCGGAGAAGTTGCTTCCAAACACGGCGGGTATCGCAGCAGGACCGGACTAAGCGGCGGTTGGTCTTGTAGTGCAGAAGAAATCCAGGAAACAGGAATGGGCGGCCCATAGCAGTGTGGCCTGAAACAACAGCAGTTGTCAGTGCATGTTTGCAGCGGTGTTGTGCCCGAAGATGCTGGCGGCAGGATCCAATTTATGCTTTGCTCCGCATGCGTCGTCCGTACACGTGCCGAATCCAGGTTTCCAAGCGTTCGTAGCAGTTGCTTCCAAACACGGCGGGTATTGCACCAGGACCGGACTAAGCGGCGGTTGGTCTTGGTAGTGCAGAAGAAATCCAGGAAACTAGGAATGGGCGGCCCATAGCAGTGTGGCCTGAAAGAACAGCAGTTGTCAGCGCATGTTTGCAGCGGTGTTGTGCCCTGATGCTGGCGGCAGGATCCAATTTATGCTTTGCTCCGCATGCGTCGTCCGTACACGTGCCGAATCCGGGTTGCCAAGCGTTCGGAGCAGTTGCTTCCAAACACGGCGGGTATCGCAGCAGGACCGGACTAAGCGGCGGTTGGTCTTGGTTGTGCAGAAGAAAATCCAGGAAACCAGGAATGGGCCGCCCATAGCAGTGTGGCCTGAAACAACAGCAGTTGTCAGCGCATGTTTGCAGCGGTGTTGTGCGCGACGATGCTGGCGGCAGGATCCAATTTATGCTTTGCTCCGCATGCGTCGTCCGTACACGTGCCGAATCCAGGTTTCAAAGCGTTCGGAGCAGTTGCTTCCAAACACGGCGGGTATCGCACCAGGACCGGACTAAGCGGCGGTTGGTCTTGGTAGTGCAGAAGAAATCCAGGAAACCAGGAATGGGCGGCCCATAGCAGTGTGGCCTGAAACAACAGCAGTTGTCAGCGCATGTTTGCAGCGGTGTTGTGCCCGACGATGCTGGCGGCTGGATTCAATTTATGCTTTGCTCCGCACGCGTCATCCGTACACGTGCCGAATCCGGGTTGCCAAGCGTTCGGAGCAGTTGCTTTCAAACACGATGGGTATCGCAGCAGGACCGGACTAAGCTGCGGTTGGTCTTGGTAGTGCGAAAGAAATCCAGGAAACCAGGAATGGGCAGCCCATAGCAGTGTGGCCTGAAACAACAGCAGTTGTCAGCGCATGTTTGCAGCGGTGTTGTGCCCGACAATACTGGCGGCTGGATCCAATTTATGCTTTGCTCCGCATGCGTCGTCCGTACACGTGCCGAATCCAGGTTTCAAAGCGTTCGGAGCAGTTGCTTCCAAACACGGCGGTTATCGCACCAGGACCGGACTAAGCGGCGGTTGGTCTTGGTAGTGCAGAAGAAATCCAGGAAACCAGGAATGGGCGGCCCATAGCAGTGTGGCCTGAAACAACAGCAGTTGTCAGCGCATGTTTGCAGCGGTGTTGTGCCCGACGATGCTGGCGGCTTGATTCAATTTATGCTTTGCTCCGCACGCGTCATCCGTACACGTGCCGAATCCGGGTTGCCAAGCGTTCGGAGCAGTTGCTTTCAAACACGATGGGTATCGCAGCAGGACCGGACTAAGCTGCGGTTGGTCTTGGTAGTGCGAAAGAAATCCAGGAAACCAGGAATGGGCAGCCCATAGCAGTGTGGCCTGAAACAACAGCAGTTGTCAGCGCATGTTTGCAGCGGTGTTGTGCCCGACAATACTGGCGGCTGGATCCAATTTATGCTTTCCTCCGCATGCGTCGTCCGTACACGTGCCCAATCCGGGTTGCCAAGCGTTTGGAGCAGTTGCTTCCAAACACGGCGGGTATCGCAGCAGGACCGGACTAAGCGGTGGTTGGTCTTGGTAGTGCAGAAGAAATCCAGGAAACCAGGACTGGGCGGCCCATAGCAGTGTGGCCTGAAACAACAGCAGTTGTCAGCGCATGTTTGCAGCGGTGTTGTGCCCGACGATGCTGGCGGCTGGATTCAATTTATGCTTTGCTCCGCACGCGTCATCCGTACACGTGCCGAATCCGGGTTGCCAAGCGTTCGGAGCAGTTGCTTTCAAACACGATGGGTATCGCAGCAGGACCGGACTAAGCTGCGGTTGGTCTTGGTAGTGCGAAAGAAATCCAGGAAACCAGGAATGGGCAGCCCATAGCAGTGTGGCCTGAAACAACAGCAGTTGTCAGCGCATGTTTGCAGCGGTGTTGTGCCCGACAATACTGGCGGCTGGATCCAATTTATGCTTTCCTCCGCATGCGTCGTCCGTACACGTGCCCAATCCGGGTTGCCAAGCGTTTGGAGCAGTTGCTTCCAAACACGGCGGGTATCGCAGCAGGACCGGACTAAGCGGTGGTTGGTCTTGGTAGTGCAGAAGAAATCCAGGAAACCAATAATGGGCGGCCCATAGCAGTGTGGCCTGAAAAAACAGCAGTTGTGAGCGCATGTTTGCAGCGGTGTTGTGCCCGACGATGCTGGCGGCTGGATCCAATTTATGCTTTGCTCCGCATGCATCGTCCGTACACGTGCCCAATCCGGGTTGCCAAGCGTTCGGAGCAGTTGCTTCCAAACACGGCGGGTATCGCCGCAGGACCGGACTAAGCGGCGGTTGGTCTTGGTAGTGCAGAAGAAATCCAGGAAACCAGGAATGGGCGGCCCATAGCAGTGTGGCCTGAAACAACAGCAGTTGTCAGCGCATGTTTGCAGCGGTGTTGTGCCCGACGATGCTGGCGGCTGGATTCAATTTATGCTTTGCTCCGCACGCGTCATCCGTACACGTGCCCAATCCGGGTTGCCAAGCGTTCGGAGCAGTTGCTTCCAAACACGGCGGGTATCGCAGCAGGACCGGACTAAGCGGCGGTTGGTCTTGGTAGTGAAGAAGAAATCCAGGAAACCAGGAATGGGCGGCCCATAGCAGTGTGGCCTGAAAAAACAGCAGTTATGAGCGCATGTTTGCAGCGGTGTTGTGCCCGACGATGCTGGCGGCTGGATCCAATTTATGCTTTGCTCCGCATGCTTCGTCCATTCACGTGCCAAATCTTTGTTGTCAAGCGTTCGGAGCAGTTGCTTCCAAACACGGCGGGTATCGCAGCAGGACCGTACTAAGCGGCGGTTGGTCTTGGTAGTGCAGAAGAAATCCAGGAAACCAGGAATGGGCGGCCCATAGCAGTGTGGCCTGAAACAACAGCAGTTGTCAGCGCATGTTTGCAGCGGTGTTGTGCCCGACGATGCTGGCGGCTGGATCCAATTTATGCTTTGCTCCGCATGCGTCGTCCGTACACGTGCCCAATCCGGGTTGCCAAGCGTTTGGAGCAGTTGCTTTCAAACACGGCGGGTATCGCAGCAGGACCGGACTAAGCGGCGGTTGGTCTTGGTTGTGCAGAAGAAATCCAGGAAACCAGGAATGGGCGGCCCATAGCAGTGTGGCCTGAAACAACAGCAGTTGTCAGCGCATGTTTGCAGCGGTGTTGTGCCCGACGATGCTGGCGGCTGGATCAAATTTATGCTTTCCTCCGCATGCGTCGTCCGTACACGTGCCGAATCCGGGTTGCCATGCGTACGGAGCAGTTGCTTCCAAACACGGCGGGTATCGCAGCAGGACAGGACTAAGCGGCGGTTAGTCTTGGTAGTGCAGAAGAAATCCAGGAAACCAGGAATGGGCGGCCCATAGCAGTGTGGCCTGAAACAACAGCAGTTGTCAGCGCATGTTTGCAGCGGTGTTGTGCCCGACGATGCTGGCGGCTGGATCCAATTTATGCTTTGCTCCGCATGCGTCGTCCGTTCACGTGCTAAATCTTGGTTGTCAAGCGTTCGGAGCAGTTGCTTTCAAACACGGCGGGTATCGCAGCAGGACAGGACTAAGCGGCGGTTAGTCTTGGTAGTGCAGAAGAAATCCAGGAAACCAGGAATTGGCGGCCCATAGCAGTGTGGCCTGAAACAACAGCAGTTGTCAGCGCATGTTTGCAGCGGTGTTGTGCCCGACGATGCTGGCGGCTGGATTCAATTTATGCTTTGCTCCGCACGCGTCATCCGTACACGTGCCCAATCCGGGTTGCCAAGCGTTCGGAGCAGTTGCTTCCAAACACGGCGGGTATCGCAGCAGGACCGGACTAAGCGGCGGTTGGTCTTGGTAGTGAAGAAGAAATCCAGGAAACCAGGAATGGGCGGCCCATAGCAGTGTGGCTGAAACAACAGCAGTTGTCAGCGCATGTTTGCAGCGGTGTTGTGCCCGACGATGCTGGCGGCTGGATCCAATTTATGCTTTGCTCCGCATGCGTCGTCCGTTCACCTGCTAAATCTTGGTTGTCAAGCGTTCGGAGCAGTTGCTTTCAAACACGGCGGGTATCGCAGCAGGACCGTACTAAGCGGCGGTTGGTCTTGGTAGTGAAGAAGAAATCCAGGAAACCAGGAATGGGCGGCCCATAGCAGTGTGGCCTGAAACAACAGCAGCTATGAGCGCATGTTTGCAGCGGTGTTGTGCCGACGATGCTGGCGGCTGGATCCAATTTATGCTTTGCTCCGCATGCGTCGTCCGTACAACTGCCAAATCCGGGTTGCCAAGCGTTCGGAGTAGTTGCTTCCAAACACGGCGGGTATCGCAGCAAGACCGTACTAAGCGGCAGTTGGTCTTGGTAGTGCCGAAGAAATCCAGGAAACCAGAAATGGGCGGCCCATAGCAGTGAGGCCTGAAACAACAGCAGTTGTCAGCGCATGTTTGCAGCGGTGTTGTGCCGACGATGCTGGCGGCTGGATCCAATTTATGCTTTCCTCCGCATGCGTCGTCCGTACACGTGCCGAATCCGGGTTGCAAAGCGTACGGAGCAGTTGCTTCCAAACACGGCGGGTATCGCAGCAGGACCGGACTAAGCAGCGGTTGGTCTTGGTAGTGCAGAAGAAATCCAGGAAACCAGAAATGGGTGGCCCATAGCAGTGGGGCCGAAACAACAGCAGTTGTCAGCGCGTGCTTGCAGTGGTGTTGTGCCGACGATGCTGGCGGCTGGATCCAATTTATGCTTTCCTCCGCATGCGTCGTCCGTACACGTGCCGAATCCAGGTTGCCATGCGCTCGGAGAAGTTGCTTCAAACACGGCGGGTATCGCAGCAGGACCGGACTAAGCTGCGGTTGGTCTTGGTAGTGAAGAAGAAATCCAGGAAACCAGGAATGGGCGGCCCATAGCAGTGTGGCCTGAAACAACAGCAGTTGTCAGCGCATGTTTGCAGCGGTGTTGTGCCCGACGATGCTGGCGGCTGGATCGAATTTATGCTTTGCTCCGCATGCGTCGTTAGTACACGTGCCCAATCCGGGTTGCCAAGCGTTCGGAGCAGTTGCACCCAAACACGGCGGGTATCGCAGCAGGACCGGACTAAGCGGCGGTTGGTCTTGGTAGTGAAGAAGAAATCCAGAAAACCAGGAATGGGCGGCCCATAGCAGTGTGGCCTGAAAAAACAGCAGTTGTGAGTGCATGTTTGCAGTGGTGTTGTGCCCGACGATGCTGGCGGCTGGATCCAATTTATGCTTTGCTCCGCATGCGTTGTCCGTACACGTGCCCAATCCGGGTTGCCAAGCGTTCGAAGCAGTTGCTTCCAAACACGGCGGGTATCGCAGCAGGACCGGACTAAGCGGCGGTTGGTCTTGGTAGTGAAGAAGAAATCCAGGAAACCAGGAATGGGCGGCCCATAGCAGTGTGGCCTGAAAAAACAGCAGTTATGAGCGCATGTTTGCAGCGGTGTTGTGCCCGACGATGCTGGCGGCTGGTTCCAATTTATGCTTTGCTCCGCATGCGTCGTCCATTCACGTGCCAAATCTTTGTTGTCAAGCGTTCGGAGCAGTTGCTTCCAAACACGGCCGGTATCGCAGCAGGACCGTACTAAGCGGCGGATGGTCTTGGTAGTGCAGAAGAAATCCAGGAAACCAGGAATGGGCGGCCCATAGCAGTGTGGCCTGAAAAAACAGCAGTTGTGAGCGCATGTTTGCAGCGGTGTTGTGCCCGACGATGCTGGCGGCTGGATCCAATTTATGCTTTGCTCCGCATGCGTCGTCCGTACACGTGCCCAATCCGGGTTGCCAAGCGTTTGGAGCAGTTGCTTCCAAACACGGCGGGTATCGCAGCAGGACCGGACTAAGCGGCGGTTGGTCTTGGTTGTGCAGAAGAAATCCAGGAAACCAGGAATGGGCGGCCCATAGCAGTGTGGCCTGAAACAACAGCAGTTGTCAGCGCATGTTTGCAGCGGTGTTGTGCCCGACGATGCTGGCGGCTGGATCAAATTTATGCTTTCCTCCGCATGCGTCGTCCGTACACGTGCCGAATCCGGGTTGCCATGCGTACGGAGCAGTTGCTTCCAAACACGGCGGGTATCGCAGCAGGACAGGACTAAGCGGCGGTTAGTCTTGGTAGTGCAGAAGAAATCCAGGAAACCAGGAATGGGCGGCCCATAGCAGTGTGGCCTGAAACAACAGCAGTTGTCAGCGCATGTTTGCAGCGGTGTTGTGCCCGACGATGCTGGCGGCTGGATCCAATTTATGCTTTGCTCCGCATGCGTCGTCCGTTCACGTGCTAAATCTTGGTTGTCAAGCGTTCGGAGCAGTTGCTTTCAAACACGGCGGGTATCGCAGCAGGACCGTACTAAACGGCGGTTGGTCTTGGTAGTGAAGAAGAAATCCAGGAAACCAGGAATGGGCGGCCCATAGCAGTGTGGCCTGAAACAACAGCAGTTGTCAGCGCATGTTTGCAGCGGTGTTGTGCCCGACGATGCTGGTGGCTGGATCCAATTTATGCTTTCCTCCGCATGCGTCGTCCGTACACGTGCCCAATCCGGGTTGCCAAGCGTTTGGAGCAGTTGCTTCCAAACACGGCGGGTATCGCAGCAGGACCGGACTAAGCGGCGGTTGGTCTTGGTAGTGCAGAAGAAATCCAGGAAACCAGGAATGGGCGGCCCATAGCAGTGTGGCCTGAAAAAACAGCAGTTATGAGCGCATGTTTGCAGCGGTGTTGTGCCCGACGATGCTGGCGGCTGGATCCAATTTATGCTTTGCTCCGCATGCGTCGTCCGTACACGTGCCCAATCCGGGTTGCCAAGCGTTCGGAGCAGTTGCACCCAAACACGGCGTGTATCGCAGCAGGACGGGACTAAGCGGCGGTTGGTCTTGGTAGTGAAGAAGAAATCCAGGAAACCAGGAATGGGCGGCCCATAGCAGTGTGGCCTGAAAAAACAGCAGTTGTGAGCGCATGTTTGCAGTGGTGTTGTGCCCGACGATGCTGGCGGCTGGATCCAATTTATGCTTTGCTCCGCATGCGTCGTCCGTACACGTGCCCAATCCGGGTTGCCAAGCGTTCGGAGCAGTTGCTTCAAAACACGGCGGGTGTCGCAGCAGTACCGGACTAAGCGGCGGTTGGTCTTGGTAGTGAAGAAGAAATCCAGGAAACCAGGAATGGGCGGCCCATAGCAGTGTGGCCTGAAAAAACAGCAGTTATGAGCGCATGTTTGCAGCGGTGTTGTGCCCGACGATGCTGGCGGCTCGATCCAATTTATGCTTTGCTCCGCATGCGTCGTCCGTACACGTGCCCAATCCGGGTTGCCAAGCGTTTGGAGCAGTTGCTTCCAAACACGGCGGGTATCGCAGCAGGACCGGACTAAGCGGCGGTTGGTCTTGGTTGTGCAGAAGAAATCCAGGAAACCAGGAATGGGCGGCCCATAGCAGTGTGGCCTGAAACAACAGCAGTTGTCAGCGCATGTTTGCAGCGGTGTTGTGCCCGACGATGCTGGCGGCTGGATCCAATTTATGCTTTGCTCCGCATGCGTCGTCCGTTCACGTGCTAAATCTTGGTTGTCAAGCGTTCGGAGCAGTTGCTTTCAAACACGGCGGGTATCGCAGCAGGACCGTACTAAACGGCGGTTGGTCTTGGTAGTGAAGAAGAAATCCAGGAAACCAGGAATGGGCGGCCCAAAGCAGTGTGGCCTGAAACAACAGCAGCTGTGAGCGCATGTTTGCAGCGGTGTTGTGGCCGACGATGCTGGCGGCTGGATCCAATTTATGCTTTGCTCCGCATGCGTCGTCCGTACACGTGCCCAATCCGGGTTGCCAAGCGTTTGGAGCAGTTGCTTCCAAACACGGCGGGTATCGCAGCAGGACAGGACTAAGCGGCGGTTGGTCTTGGTAGTGCAGAAGAAATCCAGGAAACCAGGAATGGGCGGCCCATAGCAGTGTGGCCTGAAACAACAGCAGTTGTCAGCGCATGTTTGCAGCGGTGTTGTGCCCGACGATGCTGGCGGCTGGATCCAATTTATGCTTTCCTCCGCATGCGTCGTCCGTACACGTGCCGAATCCGGGTTGCCAAGCGTACGGAGCAGTTGCTTTCAAACACGGCGGGTATCGCAGCAGGACCGTACTAAGCGGCGGTTGGTCTTGGTAGTGAAGAAGAAATCCAGGAAACCAGGAATGGGCGGCCCATAGCAGTGTGGCCTGAAACAACAGCAGCTGTGAGCGCATGTTTGCAGCGGTGTTGTGCCGACGATGCTGGCAGCTGGATCCAATTTATGCTTTGCTCCGCATGCGTCGGCCGTACAACTGCCAAATCCGGTTTGCCAAGCGTTCGGAGCAGTTGCTTCCAAACACGGCGGGTATCGCAGCAGGACCGGACTAAGCGGCGGTTGGTCTTGGTAGTGCAGAAGATAATCCAGGAAACCAGAAATGGGTGGCCCATAGCAGTGGGGCCTGAAACAACAGCAGTTGTCAGCGCATGTTTGCAGCGGTGTTGTGCCGACGATGTTGGCGGCTGGATCCCATTTATGCTTTCCTCCGCAGGCGTCGTCCGTACACGTGCCGAATCCAGGTTGCCATGCGCTCGGAGAAGTTGCTTCCCAACACGGCGGGTTCGCAGCAGGACCGGACTAAGCGGCGGTTGGTCTTGTAGTGCAGAAGAAATCCAGGAAACAGGAATGGGCGGCCCATAGCAGTGTGGCCTGAAACAACAGCAGTTGTCAGCGCATGTTTGCAGCGGTGTTGTGCTGACGATGCTGGCGGCAGGATCCAATTTATGCTTTGCTCCGCATGCGTCGTCCGTACACGTGCCGAATCCGGGTTGCCAAGCGTTCGGAGCAGTTGCTTCCAAACACGGCGGGTATCGCAGCAGGACCGGACTAAGCAGCGGTTGGTCTTGGTAGTGCAGAAGAAATCCAGGAAACCAGAAATGGGTGGCCCATAGCAGTGGGGCCTGAAACAACAGCAGTTGTCAGCGCATGCTTGCAGTGGTGTTGTGCCGACGATGCTGGCGGCTGGATCCAATTTATGCTTTCCTCCGCATGCATCGTCCGTACACGTGCCGAATCCAGGTTGCCATGCGCTCGGAGAAGTTGCTTCCAAACACAGCGGGTATCGCAGCAGGACCGGACTAAGCGGCGGTTGGTCTTGGTAGTGAAGAAGAAATCCAGGAAACCAGGAATGGGCGGCCCATAGCAGTGTGGCCTGAAACAACAGCAGTTGTGAGCGCATGTTTGCAGCGGTGTTGTGCCCGACGATGCTGGCGGCTGAATCCAATTTATGCTTTGCTCCGCACGCGTCGTCCGTTCACGTGCTAAATCTTGGTTGTCAAGCGTTCGGAGCAGTTGCTTTCAAACACGGCGGGTATCGCAGCAGGACCGTACTAAGCGGCGGTTGGTCTTGGTAGTGCAGAAGAAATCCAGGAAAGCAGGAATGGGCGACCCATAGCAGTGGGGCCTGAAACAACAGCAGTTGTCAGCGCATGTTTGCAGCGGTGTTGTGCCCGACGATGCTGGCGGCTGGATCGAATTTATGCTTTGCTCCGCATGCGTCGTCAGTACAACTGCCAAATCCGGGTTGCGAAGCGTACGGAGCAGTTACTTCCAAACACGACGGTTACCGCAGCAGGACCGGACTAAGCGGCGGTTCGTCTTGGTAGTGCAGAATAAATCCAGGAAACCAGAAATGGGCGGCCCATAGCAGTGGGGCCTGAAACAACAGCTGTTGTCAGCGCATGTTTGCAGCGGTGTTGTGCCCGACGATGCTGGCGGCTGGATCCAATTTATGCTTTGCTCCGCATGCGTCGTCAGTACAACTGCCAAATCCGGGTTGCGAAGCGTACGGAGCAGTTGCTTCCAAACACGGCGGGTATCGCAGCAGGACCGGACTAAGCGGCGGTTGGTCTTGGTAGTGCAGAAGAAATCCAGGAAACCAGGAATGGGCGGCCCATAGCAGTGCGGCCTGAAACAACAGCAGTTGTCAGCGCATGTTTGCAGCGGTGTTGTGTCCGACGATGCTGGCGGCTGGATCCAATTTATGCTTTGCTCCGCATGCGTCGTCCGTACACGTGCCGAATCCGGGTTGCCAAGCGTACGGAGCAGTTGCTTCCAAACACGGCGGGTATCGCAGCAGGACCGGACTAAGCGGCGGTTGGTCTTAGTAGTGCAGAAGAAATCCAGGAAACCAGAAATGGGCGGCCCATAGCAGTGGGGCCTGAAAAAACAGCAGTTGTGAGCGCATGTTTGCAGCGGTGTTGTGCCCGACGATGCTGGCGGCTGGATCCAATTCATGCTTTGCTCCGCATGCGTCGTCCGTACACGTGCCGAATCCGGGTTGCCAAGCGTTCGGAGCAGTTGCTTCCAAACACGGCGGGTATCGCAGCAGGACCGGACTAAGCGGCGGTTGGTCTTGGTAGTGCAGAAGAAATCCAGGAAACCAGGAATGGGTGGCCCATAGCAGTGTGGCCTGAAAAAACAGCAGTTGTCAGCGCATGTTTGCAGCGGTGTTGTGCCCGACGATGCTGGCGGCTGGATCCAATTTATGCTTTGCTCCGCATGCGTCGTCCGTTCACGTGCTAAATCTTGATTGTCAAGCGTTCGGAGCAGTTGCTTTCAAACACGGCGGGTATCGCAGCAGGACCGTACTAAACGGCGGTTGGTCTTGGTAGTGAAGAAGAAATCCAGGAAACCAGGAATGGGCGGCCCATAGCAGTGTGGCCTGAAACAACAGCAGCTGTGAGCGCATGTTTGCAGCGGTGTTGTGGCCGAAGATGCTGGCGGCTGGATCCAATTTATGCTTTGCTCCGCATGCGTCGTTCGTACACGTGCCCAATCCGGGTTGCCAAGCGTTTGGAGCAGTTGCTTCCAAACACGGCGGGTATCGCAGCAGGACCGGACTAAGCGGCGGTTGGTCTTGGTTGTGCAGAAGAAATCCAGGAAACCAGGAATGGGCAGCCCATAGCAGTGTGGCCTGAAACAACAGCAGTTGTCAGCGCATGTTTGCAGCGGTGTTGTGCCCGACGATGCTGGCGGCTGGATCCAATTTATGCTTTCCTCCGCATGCGTCGTCCGTACACGTGCCGAATCCGGGTTGCCAAGCGTACGGAGCAGTTGCTTTCAAACACGGCGGGTATCGCAGCAGGACCGTACTAAGCGGCGGTCGGTCTTGGTAGTGAAGAAGAAATCCAGGAAACCAGGAATGGGCGGCCCATAGCAGTGTGGCCTGAAACAACAGCAGCTGTGAGCGCATGTTTGCAGCGGTGTTGTGCCGACGATGCTGGCGGCTGGATCCAATTTATGCTTTGCTCCGCATGCGTCGTCCGTACAACTGCCAAATCCGGGTTGCCAAGCGTTCGGAGCAGTTGCTTGCAAACACGGCGGGTATCGCAGCAGGACCGGCCTAAGCGGCGGTTGGTCTTGGTAGTGCAGAAGAAATCCAGGAAACCAGAAATGGGTGGCCCATAGCAGTGGGGCCTGAAACAACAGCAGTTGTCAGCGCATGTTTGCAGCGGTGTTGTGCCGACGATGTTGGCGGCTGGATCCCATTTATGCTTTCCTCCGCATGCGTCGTCCGTACACGTGCCGAATCCAGGTTGCCATGCGCTCGGAGAAGTTGCTTCCAAACACGGCGGGTTCGCAGCAGGACCGGACTAAGCGGCGGTTGGTCTTGGTTGTGCAGAAGAAATCCAGGAAACCAGGAATGGGCGGCCCATAGCAGTGTGGCCTGAAACAACAGCAGTTGTCAGCGCATGTTTGCAGCGGTGTTGTGCCCGACGATGCTGGCGGCTGGATCCAATTTATGCTTTCCTCCGCATGCGTCGTCCGTACACGTGCCGAATCCGGGTTGCCAAGCGTACGGAGCAGTTGCTTTCAAACACGGCGGGTATCGCAGCAGGACCGTACTAAGCGGCGGTTGGTCTTGGTAGTGAAGAAGAAATCCAGGAAACCAGGAATGGGCGGCCCATAGCAGTGTGGCCTGAAACAACAGCAGCTGTGAGCGCATGTTTGCAGCGGTGTTGTGCCGACGATGCTGGCGGCTGGATCCAATTTATGCTTTGCTCCGCATGCGCCGTCCGTACAACTGCCAAATCCGGGTTGCCAAGCGTTCGGAGCAGTTGCTTCCAAACATGGCGGGTATCGCAGCAGGACCGGACTAAGCGGCGGTTGGTCTTGGTAGTGCAGAAGAAATCCAGGAAACCAGAAATGGGTGGCCCATAGCAGTGGGGCCTGAAACAACAGCAGTTGTCAGCGCATGTTTGCAGCGGTGTTGTGTCGACGATGTTGGCGGCTGGATCCCATTTATGCTTTCCTCCGCATGCGTCGTCCGTACACGTGCCGAATCCAGGTTGCCATGCGCTCGGAGAAGTTGCTTCCAAACACGGCGGGTTCGCAGCAGGACCGGACTAAGCGGCGGTTGGTCTTGTAGTGCAGAAGAAATCCAGGAAACAGGAATGGGCGGCCCATAGCAGTGTGGCCTGAAACAACAGCAGTTGTCAGCGCATGTTTGCAGCGGTGTTGTGCCGACGATGCTGGCGGCAGGATCCAATTTATGCTTTGCTCCGCATGCGTCGTCCGTACACGTGCCGAATCCGGGTTGGCAAGCGTTCGGAGCAGTTCCTTCCAAACACGGCGGGTATCGCAGCAGGACCGGACTAAGCGGCGGTTGGTCTTGGTAGTGCCGAAGAAATCCAGGAAACCAGAAATGGGCGGCCCATAGCAGTGAGGCCTGAAACAACAGCAGTTGTCAGCGCATGTTTGCAGCGGTGTTGTGCCGACGATGCTGGCGGCTGGATCCAATTTATGCTTTGCTCCGCATGCGCCGTCCGTACAACTGCCAAATCCGGGTTGCCAAGCGTTCGGAGCAGTTGCTTCCAAACATGGCGGGTATCGCAGCAGGACCGGACTAAGCGGCGGTTGGTCTTGGTAGTGCAGAAGAAATCCAGGAAACCAGAAATGGGTGGCCCATAGCAGTGGGGCCTGAAACAACAGCAGTTGTCAGCGCATGTTTGCAGCGGTGTTGTGTCGACGATGTTGGCGGCTGGATCCCATTTATGCTTTCCTCCGCATGTTCGTCCGTACACGTGCCGAATCCAGGTTGCCATGCGCTCGGAGAAGTTGCTTCCAAACACGGCGGGTTCGCAGCAGGACCGGACTAAGCGGCGGTTGGTCTTGTAGTGCAGAAGAAATCCAGGAAACAGGAATGGGCGGCCCATAGCAGTGTGGCCTGAAACAGCAGCAGTTGTCAGCGCATGTTTGCAGCGGTGTTGTGCCGACGATGCTGGCGGCAGGATCCAATTTATGCTTTGCTCCGCATGCGTCGTCCGTACACGTGCCGAATCCGGGTTGGCAAGCGTTCGGAGCAGTTCCTTCCAAACACGACGGGTATCGCAGCAGGACCGGACTAAGCGGCGGTTGGTCTTGGTAGTGCCGAAGAAATCCAGGAAACCAGAAATGGGCGGCCCATAGCAGTGAGGCCTGAAACAACAGCAGTTGTCAGCGCATGTTTGCAGCGGTGTTGTGCCGACGATGCTGGCGGCTGGATCCAATTTATGCTTTCCTCCGCATGCGTCGTCCGTACACGTGCCGAATCCGGGTTGCAAAGCGTACGGAGCAGTTGCTTCCAAACACGGCGGGTATCGCAGCAGGACCGGACTAAGCAGCGGTTGGTCTTGGTAGTGCAGAAGAAATCCAGGAAACCAGAAATGGGTGGCCCATAGCAGTGGGGCCTGAAACAACACCAGTTGTCAGCGCATGCTTGCAGTGGTGTTGTGCCGACGATGCTGGCGGCTGGATCCAATTTATGCTTTCCTCCGCATGCGTCGTCCGTACACGTGCCGAATCCAGGTTGCCATGCGCTCGGAGAAGTTGCTTCCAAACACGGCG
Organism: Haemaphysalis longicornis; assembly: GCF_048455015.1. NCBI lineage: Eukaryota > Metazoa > Arthropoda > Arachnida > Ixodida > Ixodidae > Haemaphysalis > Haemaphysalis longicornis. The sequence continues at coordinate 696,050 of NW_027526452.1, forward strand.
GGTATCGCAGCAGGACCGGACTAAGCGGCGGTTGGTCTTGGTAGTGAAGAAGAAATCCAGGAAACCAGGAATGGGCGGCCCATAGCAGTGTGGCCTGAAACAACAGCAGTTGTGAGCGCATGTTTGCAGCGGTGTTGTGCCCGACGATGCTGGCGGCTGGATCCAATTTATGCTTTGCTCCGCACGCGTCGTCCGTTCACGTGCTAAATCTTGGTTGTCAAGCGTTCGGAGCAGTTGCTTTCAAACACGGCGGGTATCGCAGCAGGACCGTACTAAGCGGCGGTTGGTCTTGGTAGTGCAGAAGAAATCCAGGAAAGCAGGAATGGGCGGCCCATAGCAGTGGGGCCTGAAACAACAGCAGTTGTCAGCGCATGTTTGCAGCGGTGTTGTGCCCGACGATGCTGGCGGCTGGATCGAATTTATGCTTTGCTCCGCATGCGTCGTCAGTACAACTGCCAAATCCGGCTTGCGAAGCGTACGGAGCAGTTGCTTCCAAACACGACGGTTATCGCAGCAGGACCGGACTAAGCTGCGGTTCGTCTTGGTAGTGCAGAATAAATCCAGGAAACCAGAAATGGGCGGCCCATAGCAGTGGGGCCAGAAACAACAGCTGTTGTCAGCGCATGTTTGCAGCGGTGTTGTGCTCGACCATGCTGGCGGCTGGATCCAATTTATGCTTTGCTCCGCATGCGTCGTCAGTACAACTGCCAAATCCGGGTTGCGAAGCGTACGGAGCAGTTGCTTCCAAACACGGCGGGTATCGCAGCAGGACCGGACTAAGCGGCGGTTGGTCTTGGTAGTGCAGAAGAAATCCAGGAAACCAGGAATGGGCGGCCCATAGCAGTGCGGCCTGAAACAACAGCAGTTGTCAGCGCATTTTTGCAGCGGTGTTGTCTCCGACGATGCTGGCGGCTGGATCCAATTTATGCTTTGCTCCGCATGCGTCGTCCGTACACGTGCCGAATCCGGGTTGCCAAGCGTACGGACCAGTTGCTTCCAAACACGGCGGGTATCGCAGCAGGACCGGACTAAGCGGTGGGTGGTCTTAGTAGTGCAGAAGAAATCCAGGAAACCAGAAATGGGCGGCCCATAGCAGTGTGGCCTGAAAAAACAGCAGTTGTGAGCGAATGTTTGCAGCGGTGTTGTGCCCGACGATGCTGGCGGCTGGATCCAATTCATGCTTTGCTCCGCATGCGTCGTCCGTACACGTGCCGAATCCGGGTTGCCAAGCGTTCGGAGCAGTTGCTTTCAAACACGACGGGTATCGCAGCAGGACCGGACTAAGCTGCGGTTGGTCTTGGTAGTGCGAAAGAAATCCAGGAAACCAGGAATGGGCAGCCAATAGCAGTGTGGCCTGAAACAACAGCAGTTGTCAGCGCATGTTTGCAGCGGTGTTGTGCCCGACGATACTGGCGGCTGGATCCAATTTATGCTTTCCTCCGCATGCGTCGTCCGTAAACGTGCCCAATCCGGGTTGCCAAGCGTTTTGAGCAGTTGCTTCCAAACACGGCGGGTATCGCAGCAGGACAGGACTAAGCGGCGGTTGGTCTTGGTAGTGCAGAAGAAATCCAGGAAACCAGGAATGGGCGGCCCATAGCAGTGTGGCCTGAAACAACAGCAGTTGTCAGCGCATGTTTGCAGCGGTGTTGTGCCCGACGATGCTGGCGGCTGGATCCAATTTATGCTTTGCTCCGCATGCGTCGTCCGTTCACGTGCTAAATCTTGGTTGTCAAGCGTTCGGAGCAGTTGCTTTCAAACACGGCGGGTATCGCAGCAGGACCGTACTAAACGGCGGTTGGTCTTGGTAGTGAAGAAGAAATCCAGGAAACCAGGAATGGGCGGCCCCTCAGCAGTGTGGCCTGAAACAACAGCAGCTGTGAGCGCATGTTTGCAGCGGTGTTGTGCCCGACGATGCTGGCGGCTGGATCCAATTTATGCTTTGCTCCGCATGCGTCGTCCGTACACGTGCCCAATCCGGGTTGCCAAGCGTTTGGAGCAGTTGCTTCCAAACACGGCGGGTATCGCAGCAGTACCGGACTAAGCGGCAGTTGGTCTTGGTAGTGAAGAAGAAATCCAGGAAACCAGGAATGGGCGGCCCATAGCAGTGTGGCCTGAAAAAACAGCAGTTATGAGCGCATGTTTGCAGCGGTGTTGTGCCCGACGATGCTGGCGGCTGGATCCAATTTATGCTTTGCTCCGCATGCGTCGTCCGTACACGTGCCCAATCCGGGTTGCCAAGCGTTTGGAGCAGTTGCTTCCAAACACGGCGGGTATCGCAGCAGGACCGGACTAAGCGGCGGTTGGTCTTGGTTGTGCAGAAGAAATCCAGGAAACCAGGAATGGGCGGCCCATAGCAGTGTGGCCTGAAACAACAGCAGTTGTCAGCGCATGTTTGCAGCGGTGTTGTGCCCGACGATGCTGGCGGCTGGATCCAATTTATGCTTTCCTCCGCATGCGTCGTCCGTACACGTGCCGAATCCGGGTTGCCAAGCGTACGGAGCAGTTGCTTCCAAACACGGCGGGTATCGCAGCAGGACAGGACTAAGCGGCGGTTGGTCTTGGTAGTGCAGAAGAAATCCAGGAAACCAGGAATGGGCGGCCCATAGCAGTGTGGCCTGAAACAACAGCAGTTGTCAGCGCATGTTTGCAGCTGTGTTGTGCCCGACGATGCTGGCGGCTGGATCCAATTTATGCTTTGCTCCGCATGCGTCGTCCGTTCACGTGCTAAATCTTGGTTGTCAAGCGTTCGGAGCAGTTGCTTTCAAACACGGCGGGTATCGCAGCAGGACCGTACTAAACGGCGGTTGGTCTTGGTAGTGAAGAAGAAATCCAGGAAACCAGGAATGGGCGGCCCATAGCAGTGTGGCCTGAAACAACAGCAGTTGTGAGCGCATGTTTGCAGCGGTGTTGTGCCCGACGATGCTGGCGGCTGGATCCAATTTATGCTTTCCTCCGCATGCGTCGTCCGTACACGTGCCGAATCCGGGTTGCCAAGCGTACGGAGCAGTTGCTTCCAAACACGGCGGGTATCGCAGCAGGACCGGACTAAGCGGCGGTTGGTCTTGGTTGTGCAGAAGAAATCCAGGAAACCAGGAATGGGCGGCCCATAGCAGTGTGGCCTGAAACAACAGCAGTTGTCAGCGCATGTTTGCAGCAGTGTTGTGCCCGACGATGCTGGCGGCTGGATCCAATTTATGCTTTGCTCCGCATGCGTCGTCCGTTCACGTGCTAAATCTTGGTTGTCAAGCGTTCGGAGCAGTTGCTTTCAAACACGGCGGGTATCGCAGCAGGACCGTACTAAACGGCGGTTGGTCTTGGTAGTGAAGAAGAAATCCAGGAAACCAGGAATGGGCGGCCCATAGCAGTGTGGCCTGAAACAACAGCAGTTGTGAGCGCATGTTTGCAGCGGTGTTGTGCCCGACGATGCTGGCGGCTGGATCCAATTTATGCTTTCCTCCGCATGCGTCGTCCGTACACGTGCCGAATCCGGGTTGCCAAGCGTACGGAGCAGTTGCTTCCAAACACGGCGGGTATCGCAGCAGGACCGGACTAAGCGGCGGTTGGTCTTGGTTGTGCAGAAGAAATCCAGGAAACCAGGAATGGGCGGCCCATAGCAGTGTGGCCTGAAACAACAGCAGTTGTCAGCGCATGTTTGCAGCGGTGTTGTGCCCGACGATGCTGGCGGCTGGATCCAATTTATGCTTTCCTCCGCATGCGTCGTCCGTACACGTGCCGAATCCGGGTTGCCAAGCGTACGGAGCAGTTGCTTCCAAACACGGCGGGTATCGCAGCAGGACAGGACTAAGCGGCGGTTGGTCTTGGTAGTGCAGAAGAAATCCAGGAAACCAGGAATGGGCGGCCCATAGCAGTGTGGCCTGAAACAACAGCAGTTGTCAGCGCATGTTTGCAGCTGTGTTGTGCCCGACGATGCTGGCGGCTGGATCCAATTTATGCTTTGCTCCGCATGCGTCGTCCGTTCACGTGCTAAATCTTGGTTGTCAAGCGTTCGGAGCAGTTGCTTTCAAACACGGCGGGTATCGCAGCAGGACCGTACTAAACGGCGGTTGGTCTTGGTAGTGAAGAAGAAATCCAGGAAACCAGGAATGGGCGGCCCATAGCAGTGTGGCCTGAAACAACAGCAGTTGTGAGCGCATGTTTGCAGCGGTGTTGTGCCCGACGATGCTGGCGGCTGGATCCAATTTATGCTTTCCTCCGCATGCGTCGTCCGTACACGTGCCGAATCCGGGTTGCCAAGCGTACGGAGCAGTTGCTTCCAAACACGGCGGGTATCGCAGCAGGACCGGACTAAGCGGCGGTTGGTCTTGGTTGTGCAGAAGAAATCCAGGAAACCAGGAATGGGCGGCCCATAGCAGTGTGGCCTGAAACAACAGCAGTTGTCAGCGCATGTTTGCAGCAGTGTTGTGCCCGACGATGCTGGCGGCTGGATCCAATTTATGCTTTGCTCCGCATGCGTCGTCCGTTCACGTGCTAAATCTTGGTTGTCAAGCGTTCGGAGCAGTTGCTTTCAAACACGGCGGGTATCGCAGCAGGACCGTACTAAACGGCGGTTGGTCTTGGTAGTGAAGAAGAAATCCAGGAAACCAGGAATGGGCGGCCCATAGCAGTGTGGCCTGAAAAAACAGCAGTTGTGAGCGCATGTTTGCAGCGGTGTTGTGGCCGACGATGCTGGCGGCTGGATCCAATTTATGCTTTGCTCCGCATGCGTCGTCCGTACACGTGCCCAATACGGGTTGCCAAGCGTTCGGAGCAGTTGCTTTCAAACACGGCGGGTATCGCAGCAGGACCGTACTAAACGGCGGTTGGTCTTGGTAGTGAAGAAGAAATCCAGGAAACCAGGAATGGGCGGCCCATAGCAGTGTGGCCTGAAACAACAGCAGTTGTCAGCGCATGTTTGCAGCGGTGTTGTGCCCGACGATGCTGGCGGCTGGATCCAATTTATGCTTTCCTCCGCATGCGTCGTCCGTACACGTGCCGAATCCGGGTTGCCAAGCGTACGGAGCAGTTGCTTCCAAACACGGCAGGTATCGCAGCAGGACAGGACTAAGCGGCGGTTGGTCTTGGTAGTGCAGAAGAAATCCAGGAAACCAGGAATGGGCGGCCCATAGCAGTGTGGCCTGAAACAACAGCAGTTGTCAGCGCATGTTTGCAGCAGTGTTGTGCCCGACGATGCTGGCGGCTGGATCCAATTTATGCTTTGCTCCGCATGCGTCGTCCGTTCACGTGCTAAATCTTGGTTGTCAAGCGTTCGGAGCAGTTGCTTTCAAACACGGCGGGTATCGCAGCAGGACCGTACTAAACGGCGGTTGGTCTTGGTAGTGAAGAAGAAATCCAGGAAACCAGGAATGGGCGGCCCATAGCAGTGTGGCCTGAAACAACAGCAGTTGTGAGCGCATGTTTGCAGCGGTGTTGTGGCCGACGATGCTGGCGGCTGGATCCAATTTATGCTTTGCTCCGCATGCGTCGTCCGTACACGTGCCCAATCCGGGTTGCCAAGCGTTTGGAGCAGTTGCTTCCAAACACGGCGGGTATCGCAGCAGGACCGGACTAAGCGGCGGTTGGTCTTGGTTGTGCAGAAGAAATCCAGGAAACCAGGAATGGGCAGCCCATAGCAGTGTGGCCTGATACAACAGCAGTTGTCAGCGCATGTTTGCAGCGGTGTTGTGCGCGACGATGCTGGCGCCTGGATCCAGTTTATGCTTTGCTCCACATGCGTCGTCCGTACACGATCCGAATCTAGGTTGCCATGCGCTCTGAGAAGTTGCTTACAAACACGGCGGGTTCGCAGCAGGACCGGACTAAGCGGCGGTTGGTCTTGTAGTACAGAAGAAATCCAGGAAACAGTAATGGGCGGCCCATAGCAGTGTGGCCTGAAACAACAGCAGTTGTCAGCGCATGTTTGCAGCGGTGTTGTGCCGACGATGCTGGCGGCAGGATCCAATTTATGCTTTGCTCCGCATGCGTCGTCCGTACACGTGCCGAATCCGGGTTGCCAAGCGTTCGGAGCAGTTGCTTCCAAACACGGCGGGTATCGCAGCAGGACCGGACTAAGCGGCGGTTGGTCTTGGTAGTGCAGAATAAATCCAGGAAACCAGGAATGGGCGGCCCATAGCATCGTGGCCTGAAACAACAGCAGCTGTGAGCGCATGTTTGCAGCGGTGTTGTTCCCGACGATGCTGGCAGCTGGATCCAATTTATGCTTTGCTCCGCATGCGTCGTCCGTACACGTGTCCAATCCGGGTTGCCAAGCGTTTGGAGATGTTGCTTCCAAACACGGCGGGTATCGCAGCAGGACCGGACTAAGCGGCGGTTGGTCTTGGTTGTGCAGAAGAAATCCAGGAAACCAGGAATGGGCAGCCCATAGCAGTGTGGCCTGATACAACAGCAGTTGTCAGCGCATGTTTGCAGCGGTGTTGTGCGCGACGATGCTGGCGCCTGGATCCAGTTTATGCTTTGCTCCACATGCGTCGTCCGTACACGATCCGAATCTAGGTTGCCATGCGCTCTGAGAAGTTGCTTACAAACACGGCGGGTATCGTAGCAGGACCGGACTAAGCGGCGGTTGGTCTTGGTAGTGCAGAAGAAATCCAGGAAACAAGGAATGGGCGGCCCATAGTGCAGTGTGGCCTGAAACAATACCAGTTGTCAGCGCATGTTTGCAGCGGTGTTGTGCCCGACGATGCTGGTGGCTGGATCCAATTTATGCTTTGCTCCGCACGCGTCATCCGTACACGTGCCCAATCCGGGTTGCCAAGCGTTTGGAGCAGTTGCTTCCAAACACGGCGGGTATCGCAGCAGGACCGGACTAAGCGGCGGTTGGTCTTGGTTGTGCAGAAGAAACCCAGGAAACCAGGAATGGGCGGCCCATAGCAGTGTGGCCTGAAACAACAGCAGTTGTCAGCGCATGTTTGCAGCGGTGTTGTGCCCGAAGATGCTTGCGGCTGGATCCAATTTATGCTTTGCTCCGCATGCGTCGTCCGTACACGTGCCGAATCCAGGTTTCCAAGCGTTCGGAGCAGTTGCTTCCAAACAAGGCGGGTATCGCACCAGGACCGGACTAAGCGGCGGTTGGTCTTGGTAGTGCAGAAGAAATCCAGGAAACCAGGAATGGGCGGCCCATAGCAGTGTGGCCTGAAACAACAGCAGTTGTCAGCGCATGTTTGCAGCGGTGTTGTGCCCGAAGACGCTGGCGGCAGGATCCAATTTATGCTTTGCTCCGCATGCGTCGTCCGTACACGTGCCGAATCCAGGTTTCCAAGCGTTCGGAGCAGTTGCTTCCAAACACGGCGGGTATCGCACCAGGACCGGACTAAGCGGCGGTTGGTCTTGGTAGTGCAGAAGAAATCCAGGAAACCAGGAATGGGCGGCCCATAGCAGTGTGGCCTGAAACAACAGCAGTTGTCAGCGCATGTTTGCAGCGGTGTTGTGCCCGACGATGCTGGCGGCTGGATTCAATTTATGCTTTGCTCCGCACGCGTCATCCGTACACGTGCCGAATCTGGGTTGCCAAGCGTTCGGAGCAGTTGCTCTCAAACACGACGGGTATCGCAGCAGGACCGGACTAAGCTGCGGTTGGTCTTGGTAGTGCGAAAGAAATCCAGGAAACCAGGAATGGGCAGCCCATAGCAGTGTGGCCTGAAACAACAGCAGTTGTCAGCGCATGTTTGCAGCGGTGTTGTGCCCGACGATACTGGCGGCTGGATCCAATTTATGCTTTCCTCCGCATGCGTCGTCCGTACACGTGCCCAATCCGGGTTGCCAAGCGTTTGGGGCAGTTGCTTCCAAACACGGCGGGTATCGCAGCAGGACCGGACTAAGCGGCGGTTGGTCTTGGTAGTGCAGAAGAAATCCAGGAAACCAGGAATGGGCGGCCCATAGCAGTGTGGCCTGAAAAAACAGCAGTTGTGAGCGCATGTTTGCAGCGGTGTTGTGCGCGACGATGCTGGCGGCTGGATCCAATTTATGCTTTGCTCCGCATGCGTCGTCCGTACACATGCCCAATCCGGGTTGCCAAGCGTACGGAGCAGTTGCTTCCAAACACGGCAGGTATCGCAGCAGGACAGGACTAAGCGGCGGTTGGTCTTGGTAGTGCAGAAGAAATCCAGGAAACCAGGAATGGGCGGCCCATAGCAGTGTGGCCTGAAACAACAGCAGTTGTCAGCGCATGTTTGCAGCAGTGTTGTGCCCGACGATGCTGGCGGCTGGATCCAATTTATGCTTTGCTCCGCATGCGTCGTCCGTTCACGTGCTAAATCTTGGTTGTCAAGCGTTCGGAGCAGTTGCTTTCAAACACGGCGGGTATCGCAGCAGGACCGTACTAAACGGCGGTTGGTCTTGGTAGTGAAGAAGAAATCCAGGAAACCAGGAATGGGCGGCCCATAGCAGTGTGGCCTGAAACAACAGCAGTTGTGAGCGCATGTTTGCCGCGGTGTTGTGGCCGACGATGCTGGCGGCTGGATCCAATTTATGCTTTGCTCCGCATGCGTCGTCCGTACACGTGCCCAATCCGGGTTGCCAAGCGTTTGGAGCAGTTGCTTCCAAACACGGCGGGTATCGCAGCAGGACCGGACTAAGCGGCGGTTGGTCTTGGTTGTGCAGAAGAAATCCAGGAAACCAGGAATGGGCGGCCCATAGCAGTGTGGCCTGAAACAACAGCAGTTGTCAGCGCATGTTTGCAGCGGTGTTGTGCCCGACGATGCTGGCGGCTGGATCCCATTTATGCTTTCCTCCGCATGCGTCGTCCGTACACGTGCCGAATCCAGGTTGCCATGCGCTCGGAGAAGTTGCTTCCAAACACGGCGGGTTCGCAGCAGGACCGGACTAAGCGGCGGTTGGTCTTGTAGTACAGAAGAAATCCAGGAAACAGTAATGGGCGGCCCATAGCAGTGTGGCCTGAAACAACAGCAGTTGTCAGCGCATGTTTGCAGCGGTGTTGTGCCGACGATGCTGGCGGCAGGATCCAATTTATGCTTTGCTCCGCATGCGTCGTCCGTACACGTGCCGAATCCGGGTTGCCAAGCGTTCGGAGCAGTTGCTTCCAAACACGGCGGGTATCGCAGCAGGACCGGACTAAGCGGCGGTTGGTCTTGGTAGTGCAGAATAAATCCAGGAAACCAGGAATGGGCGGCCCATAGCATCGTGGCCTGAAACAACAGCAGCTGTGAGCGCATGTTTGCAGCGGTGTTGTTCCCGACGATGCTGGCAGCTGGATCCAATTTATGCTTTGCTCCGCATGCGTCGTCCGTACACGTGTCCAATCCGGGTTGCCAAGCGTTTGGAGATGTTGCTTCCAAACACGGCGGGTATCGCAGCAGGACCGGACTAAGCGGCGGTTGGTCTTGGTAGTGCAGAAGAAATCCAGGAAACCAGGAATGGGCGGCCCATAGCAGTGTGGCCTGAAACAACAGCAGTTGTCAGCGCATGTTTGCAGCGGTGTTGTGCCCGAAGACGCTGGCGGCAGGATCCAATTTATGCTTTGCTCCGCATGCGTCGTCCGTACACGTGCCGAATCCAGGTTTCCAAGCGTTCGGAGCAGTTGCTTCCAAACACGGCGGGTATCGCACCAGGACCGGACTAAGCGGCGGTTGGTCTTGGTAGTGCAGAAGAAATCCAGGAAACCAGGAATGGGCGGCCCATAGCAGTGTGGCCTGAAACAACAGCAGTTGTCAGCGCATGTTTGCAGCGGTGTTGTGCCCGACGATGCTGGCGGCTGGATTCAATTTATGCTTTGCTCCGCACGCGTCATCCGTACACGTGCCGAATCTGGGTTGCCAAGCGTTCGGAGCAGTTGCTCTCAAACACGACGGGTATCGCAGCAGGACCGGACTAAGCTGCGGTTGGTCTTGGTAGTGCGAAAGAAATCCAGGAAACCAGGAATGGGCAGCCCATAGCAGTGTGGCCTGAAACAACAGCAGTTGTCAGCGCATGTTTGCAGCGGTGTTGTGCCCGACGATACTGGCGGCTGGATCCAATTTATGCTTTCCTCCGCATGCGTCGTCCGTACACGTGCCCAATCCGGGTTGCCAAGCGTTTGGGGCAGTTGCTTCCAAACACGGCGGGTATCGCAGCAGGACCGGACTAAGCGGCGGTTGGTCTTGGTAGTGCAGAAGAAATCCAGGAAACCAGGAATGGGCGGCCCATAGCAGTGTGGCCTGAAAAAACAGCAGTTGTGAGCGCATGTTTGCAGCGGTGTTGTGCGCGACGATGCTGGCGGCTGGATCCAATTTATGCTTTGCTCCGCATGCGTCGTCCGTACACATGCCCAATCCGGGTTGCCAAGCGTTCGGAGCAGTTGCTTCCAAACACGGCGGGTATCGCAGCAGGACCGGACTAAGCGGCGGTTGGTTTTGGTAGTGAAGAAGAAATCCAGGAAACCAGGAATGGGCGGCCCATAGCAGTGTGGCCTGAAAAAACAGCAGTTGTGAGCGCATGTTTGCAGTGGTGTTGTGCCCGACGATGCTGGCGGCTGGATCCAATTTATGCTTTGCTCCGCATGCGTCGTCCGTACACGTGCCCAATCCGGGTTGCCAAGCGTTCGGAGCAGTTGCTTCCAAACACGGCGGGTATCGCAGCAGGACCGGACTAAGCGGCGGTTGGTCTTGGTAGTGAAGAAGAAATCCAGGAAACCAGGAATGGGCGGCCCATAGCAGTGTGGCCTGAAAAAACAGCAGTTATGAGCGCATGTTTGCAGCGGTGTTGTGCCCGACGATGCTGGCGGCTGGATCCAATTTATGCTTTACTCCGCATGCGTCGTCCGTACACGTGCCCAATCCGGGTTGCCAAGCGTTTGGAGCAGTTGCTTCCAAACACGGCGGGTATCGCAGCAGGACCGGACTAAGCGGCGGTTGGTCTTGGTTGTGCAGAAGAAATCCAGGAAACCAGAAATGGGTGGCCCATAGCAGTGGGGCCTGAAACAACAGCAGTTGTCAGCGCATGTTTGCAGCGGTGTTGTGCCGACGATGCTGGCGGCTGGATCCAATTTATGCTTTCCTCCGCATGCGTCGTCCGTACACGTGCCGAATCCAGGTTGCCAAGCGTTCGGAGCAGTTGCTTTCAAACACGACGGGTATCGCAGCAGGACCGGACTAAGCTGCGGTTGGTCTTGGTAGTGCGAAAGAAATCCAGGAAACCAGGAATGGGCAGCCCATAGCAGTGTGGCCTGAAACAACAGCAGTTGTCAGCGCATGTTTGCAGCAGTGTTGTGCCCGACGATACTGGCGGCTGGATCCAATTTATTCTTTCCTCCGCATGCATCGTTCGTACACGTGCCCAATCCGGGTTGCCAAGCGTTTGGATCAGTTGCTTCCAAACACGGCGGGTATCGCAGCAGGACCGGACTAAGCGGCGGTTGGTCTTGGTAGTGCAGAAGAAATCCAGGAAACCAGGAATGGGCGGCCCATAGCAGTGTGGCCTGAAAAAACAGCAATTGTGAGCGCATGTTTGCAGCGGTGTTGTGCCCGACGATGCTGGCGGCTGGATCCAATTTATGCTTTGCTCCGCACGCGTCGTCCGTACACGTGGCCAATCCGGGTTGCCAAGCGTTCGGAGCAGTTCCTTCCAAACACGGTGGGTATCGCAGCAGGACCGGACTAAGCGGCGGTTGGTCTTGGTAGTGAAGAAGAAATCCAGGAAACCAGGAATGGGCGGCCCATAGCAGTGTGGCCTGAAAAAACAGCAGTTGTGAGCGCATGTTTGCAGCGGTGGTGTGCCCGACGATGCTGGCGGCTGGATCCAATTTATGCTTTGCTCCGCATGCGTCGTCCGTACACGTGCCCAATCCGGGTTGCCAAGCGTTTGGAGCAGTTGCTTCCAAACACGGCGGGTATCGCAGCAGGACCGGACTAAGCGGCGGTTGGTCTTGGTTGTGCAGAAGAAATCCAGGACACCAGGAATGGGCGGCCCATAGCAGTGTGGCCTGAAACAACAGCAGTTGTCAGCGCATGTTTGCAGCGGTGTTGTGCCCGACGATGCTGGTGGCTGGATCCAATTTATGCTTTGCTCCGCACGCGTCGTCCGTACACGTGCCCAATCCGGGTTGCCAAGCGTTCGGAGCAGTTGCTTCCAAACACGGTGGGTATCGCAGCAGGACCGGACTAAGCGGCGGTTGGTCTTGGTAGTGAAGAAGAAATCCAGGAAACCAGGAATGGGCGGCCCATAGCAGTGTCGCCTGAAAAAACAGCAGTTATGAGCGCATGTTTGCAGTGGTGTTGTGCCCGACGATGCTGGCGGCTGGATCCAATTTATGCTTTGCTCCGCATGCGTCGTTCGTACACGTGCCCAATCCGGGTTGCCAAGCGTTTTGAGCAGTTGCTTCCAAACACGGCGGGTATCGCAGCAGGACCGGACTAAGCGGCGGTTGGTCTTGGTTGTGCAGAAGAAATCCAGGACACCAGGAATGGGCGGCCCATAGCAGTGTGGCCTGAAACAACAGCAGTTGTCAGCGCATGTTTGCAGCGGTGTTGTGCCCGACGATACTGGCGGCTGGATCCAATTTATTCTTTCCTCCGCATGCATCGTTCGTACACGTGCCCAATCCGGGTTGCCAAGCGTTTGGAGCAGTTGCTTCCAAACACGGCGGGTATCGCAGCAGGACCGGACTAAGCGGCGGTTGGTCTTGGTAGTGCAGAAGAAATCCAGGAAACCAGGAATGGGCGGCCCATAGCAGTGTGGCCTGAAAAAACAGCAGTTGTGAGCGCATGTTTGCAGCGGTGTTGTGCCCGACGATGCTGGCGCCTGGATCCAGTTTATGCTTTGCTCCACATGCGTCGTCCGTACACGATCCGAATCTAGGTTGCCATGCGCTCTGAGAAGTTGCTTACAAACACGGCGGGTATCGTAGCAGGACCGGACTAAGCGGCGGTTGGTCTTGGTAGTGCAGAAGAAATCCAGGAAACAAGGAATGGGCGGCCCATAGTGCAGTGTGGCCTGAAACAATACCAGTTGTCAGCGCATGTTTGCAGCGGTGTTGTGCCCGACGATGCTGGTGGCTGGATCCAATTTATGCTTTGCTCCGCACGCGTCATCCGTACACGTGCCCAATCCGGGTTGCCAAGCGTTTGGAGCAGTTGCTTCCAAACACGGCGGGTATCGCAGCAGGACCGGACTAAGCGGCGGTTGGTCTTGGTTGTGCAGAAGAAACCCAGGAAACCAGGAATGGGCGGCCCATAGCAGTGTGGCCTGAAACAACAGCAGTTGTCAGCGCATGTTTGCAGCGGTGTTGTGCCCGAAGATGCTTGCGGCTGGATCCAATTTATGCTTTGCTCCGCATGCGTCGTCCGTACACGTGCCGAATCCAGGTTTCCAAGCGTTCGGAGCAGTTGCTTCCAAACAAGGCGGGTATCGCACCAGGACCGGACTAAGCGGCGGTTGGTCTTGGTAGTGCAGAAGAAATCCAGGAAACCAGGAATGGGCGGCCCATAGCAGTGTGGCCTGAAACAACAGCAGTTGTCAGCGCATGTTTGCAGCGGTGTTGTGCCCGAAGACGCTGGCGGCAGGATCCAATTTATGCTTTGCTCCGCATGCGTCGTCCGTACACGTGCCGAATCCAGGTTTCCAAGCGTTCGGAGCAGTTGCTTCCAAACACGGCGGGTATCGCACCAGGACCGGACTAAGCGGCGGTTGGTCTTGGTAGTGCAGAAGAAATCCAGGAAACCAGGAATGGGCGGCCCATAGCAGTGTGGCCTGAAACAACAGCAGTTGTCAGCGCATGTTTGCAGCGGTGTTGTGCCCGACGATGCTGGCGGCTGGATTCAATTTATGCTTTGCTCCGCACGCGTCATCCGTACACGTGCCGAATCTGGGTTGCCAAGCGTTCGGAGCAGTTGCTCTCAAACACGACGGGTATCGCAGCAGGACCGGACTAAGCTGCGGTTGGTCTTGGTAGTGCGAAAGAAATCCAGGAAACCAGGAATGGGCAGCCCATAGCAGTGTGGCCTGAAACAACAGCAGTTGTCAGCGCATGTTTGCAGCGGTGTTGTGCCCGACGATACTGGCGGCTGGATCCAATTTATGCTTTCCTCCGCATGCGTCGTCCGTACACGTGCCCAATCCGGGTTGCCAAGCGTTTGGGGCAGTTGCTTCCAAACACGGCGGGTATCGCAGCAGGACCGGACTAAGCGGCGGTTGGTCATGGTAGTGCAGAAGAAATCCAGGAAACCAGGAATGGGCGGCCCATAGCAGTGTGGCCTGAAAAAACAGCAGTTGTGAGCGCATGTTTGCAGCGGTGTTGTGCGCGACGATGCTGGCGGCTGGATCCAATTTATGCTTTGCTCCGCATGCGTCGTCCGTACACATGCCCAATCCGGGTTGCCAAGCGTACGGAGCAGTTGCTTCCAAACACGGCAGGTATCGCAGCAGGACAGGACTAAGCGGCGGTTGGTCTTGGTAGTGCAGAAGAAATCCAGGAAACCAGGAATGGGCGGCCCATAGCAGTGTGGCCTGAAACAACAGCAGTTGTCAGCGCATGTTTGCAGCAGTGTTGTGCCCGACGATGCTGGCGGCTGGATCCAATTTATGCTTTGCTCCGCATGCGTCGTCCGTTCACGTGCTAAATCTTGGTTGTCAAGCGTTCGGAGCAGTTGCTTTCAAACACGGCGGGTATCGCAGCAGGACCGTACTAAACGGCGGTTGGTCTTGGTAGTGAAGAAGAAATCCAGGAAACCAGGAATGGGCGGCCCATAGCAGTGTGGCCTGAAACAACAGCAGTTGTGAGCGCATGTTTGCCGCGGTGTTGTGGCCGACGATGCTGGCGGCTGGATCCAATTTATGCTTTGCTCCGCATGCGTCGTCCGTACACGTGCCCAATCCGGGTTGCCAAGCGTTTGGAGCAGTTGCTTCCAAACACGGCGGGTATCGCAGCAGGACCGGACTAAGCGGCGGTTGGTCTTGGTTGTGCAGAAGAAATCCAGGAAACCAGGAATGGGCGGCCCATAGCAGTGTGGCCTGAAACAACAGCAGTTGTCAGCGCATGTTTGCAGCGGTGTTGTGCCCGACGATGCTGGCGGCTGGATCCCATTTATGCTTTCCTCCGCATGCGTCGTCCGTACACGTGCCGAATCCAGGTTGCCATGCGCTCGGAGAAGTTGCTTCCAAACACGGCGGGTTCGCAGCAGGACCGGACTAAGCGGCGGTTGGTCTTGTAGTACAGAAGAAATCCAGGAAACAGTAATGGGCGGCCCATAGCAGTGTGGCCTGAAACAACAGCAGTTGTCAGCGCATGTTTGCAGCGGTGTTGTGCCGACGATGCTGGCGGCAGGATCCAATTTATGCTTTGCTCCGCATGCGTCGTCCGTACACGTGCCGAATCCGGGTTGCCAAGCGTTCGGAGCAGTTGCTTCCAAACACGGCGGGTATCGCAGCAGGACCGGACTAAGCGGCGGTTGGTCTTGGTAGTGCAGAATAAATCCAGGAAACCAGGAATGGGCGGCCCATAGCATCGTGGCCTGAAACAACAGCAGCTGTGAGCGCATGTTTGCAGCGGTGTTGTTCCCGACGATGCTGGCAGCTGGATCCAATTTATGCTTTGCTCCGCATGCGTCGTCCGTACACGTGTCCAATCCGGGTTGCCAAGCGTTTGGAGATGTTGCTTCCAAACACGGCGGGTATCGCAGCAGGACCGGACTAAGCGGCGGTTGGTCTTGGTAGTGCAGAAGAAATCCAGGAAACCAGGAATGGGCGGCCCATAGCAGTGTGGCCTGAAACAACAGCAGTTGTCAGCGCATGTTTGCAGCGGTGTTGTGCCCGAAGACGCTGGCGGCAGGATCCAATTTATGCTTTGCTCCGCATGCGTCGTCCGTACACGTGCCGAATCCAGGTTTCCAAGCGTTCGGAGCAGTTGCTTCCAAACACGGCGGGTATCGCACCAGGACCGGACTAAGCGGCGGTTGGTCTTGGTAGTGCAGAAGAAATCCAGGAAACCAGGAATGGGCGGCCCATAGCAGTGTGGCCTGAAACAACAGCAGTTGTCAGCGCATGTTTGCAGCGGTGTTGTGCCCGACGATGCTGGCGGCTGGATTCAATTTATGCTTTGCTCCGCACGCGTCATCCGTACACGTGCCGAATCTGGGTTGCCAAGCGTTCGGAGCAGTTGCTCTCAAACACGACGGGTATCGCAGCAGGACCGGACTAAGCTGCGGTTGGTCTTGGTAGTGCGAAAGAAATCCAGGAAACCAGGAATGGGCAGCCCATAGCAGTGTGGCCTGAAACAACAGCAGTTGTCAGCGCATGTTTGCAGCGGTGTTGTGCCCGACGATACTGGCGGCTGGATCCAATTTATGCTTTCCTCCGCATGCGTCGTCCGTACACGTGCCCAATCCGGGTTGCCAAGCGTTTGGGGCAGTTGCTTCCAAACACGGCGGGTATCGCAGCAGGACCGGACTAAGCGGCGGTTGGTCTTGGTAGTGCAGAAGAAATCCAGGAAACCAGGAATGGGCGGCCCATAGCAGTGTGGCCTGAAAAAACAGCAGTTGTGAGCGCATGTTTGCAGCGGTGTTGTGCGCGACGATGCTGGCGGCTGGATCCAATTTATGCTTTGCTCCGCATGCGTCGTCCGTACACATGCCCAATCCGGGTTGCCAAGCGTTCGGAGCAGTTGCTTCCAAACACGGCGGGTATCGCAGCAGGACCGGACTAAGCGGCGGTTGGTTTTGGTAGTGAAGAAGAAATCCAGGAAACCAGGAATGGGCGGCCCATAGCAGTGTGGCCTGAAAAAACAGCAGTTGTGAGCGCATGTTTGCAGTGGTGTTGTGCCCGACGATGCTGGCGGCTGGATCCAATTTATGCTTTGCTCCGCATGCGTCGTCCGTACACGTGCCCAATCCGGGTTGCCAAGCGTTCGGAGCAGTTGCTTCCAAACACGGCGGGTATCGCAGCAGGACCGGACTAAGCGGCGGTTGGTCTTGGTAGTGAAGAAGAAATCCAGGAAACCAGGAATGGGCGGCCCATAGCAGTGTGGCCTGAAAAAACAGCAGTTATGAGCGCATGTTTGCAGCGGTGTTGTGCCCGACGATGCTGGCGGCTGGATCCAATTTATGCTTTACTCCGCATGCGTCGTCCGTACACGTGCCCAATCCGGGTTGCCAAGCGTTTGGAGCAGTTGCTTCCAAACACGGCGGGTATCGCAGCAGGACCGGACTAAGCGGCGGTTGGTCTTGGTTGTGCAGAAGAAATCCAGGAAACCAGAAATGGGTGGCCCATAGCAGTGGGGCCTGAAACAACAGCAGTTGTCAGCGCATGTTTGCAGCGGTGTTGTGCCGACGATGCTGGCGGCTGGATCCAATTTATGCTTTCCTCCGCATGCGTCGTCCGTACACGTGCCGAATCCAGGTTGCCAAGCGTTCGGAGCAGTTGCTTTCAAACACGACGGGTATCGCAGCAGGACCGGACTAAGCTGCGGTTGGTCTTGGTAGTGCGAAAGAAATCCAGGAAACCAGGAATGGGCAGCCCATAGCAGTGTGGCCTGAAACAACAGCAGTTGTCAGCGCATGTTTGCAGCAGTGTTGTGCCCGACGATACTGGCGGCTGGATCCAATTTATTCTTTCCTCCGCATGCATCGTTCGTACACGTGCCCAATCCGGGTTGCCAAGCGTTTGGATCAGTTGCTTCCAAACACGGCGGGTATCGCAGCAGGACCGGACTAAGCGGCGGTTGGTCTTGGTAGTGCAGAAGAAATCCAGGAAACCAGGAATGGGCGGCCCATAGCAGTGTGGCCTGAAAAAACAGCAATTGTGAGCGCATGTTTGCAGCGGTGTTGTGCCCGACGATGCTGGCGGCTGGATCCAATTTATGCTTTGCTCCGCACGCGTCGTCCGTACACGTGGCCAATCCGGGTTGCCAAGCGTTCGGAGCAGTTCCTTCCAAACACGGTGGGTATCGCAGCAGGACCGGACTAAGCGGCGGTT
This sequence comes from Haemaphysalis longicornis, assembly GCF_048455015.1. NCBI lineage: Eukaryota > Metazoa > Arthropoda > Arachnida > Ixodida > Ixodidae > Haemaphysalis > Haemaphysalis longicornis. Next base: position 713,966 of record NW_027526452.1, read on the forward strand.
GGTCTTGGTAGTGAAGAAGAAATCCAGGAAACCAGGAATGGGCGGCCCATAGCAGTGTGGCCTGAAAAAACAGCAGTTGTGAGCGCATGTTTGCAGCGGTGGTGTGCCCGACGATGCTGGCGGCTGGATCCAATTTATGCTTTGCTCCGCATGCGTCGTCCGTACACGTGCCCAATCCGGGTTGCCAAGCGTTTGGAGCAGTTGCTTCCAAACACGGCGGGTATCGCAGCAGGACCGGACTAAGCGGCGGTTGGTCTTGGTTGTGCAGAAGAAATCCAGGACACCAGGAATGGGCGGCCCATAGCAGTGTGGCCTGAAACAACAGCAGTTGTCAGCGCATGTTTGCAGCGGTGTTGTGCCCGACGATGCTGGTGGCTGGATCCAATTTATGCTTTGCTCCGCACGCGTCGTCCGTACACGTGCCCAATCCGGGTTGCCAAGCGTTCGGAGCAGTTGCTTCCAAACACGGCGGGTATCGCAGCAGGACCGGACTAAGCGGCGGTTGGTCTTGGTAGTGCAGAAGAAATCCAGGAAACCAGGAATGGGCGGCCCATAGCAGTGTGGCCTGAAAAAACAGCAGTTGTGAGCGCATGTTTGCAGCGGTGTTGTGCCCGACGATGCTGGCGGCTGGATCCAATTTATGCTTTGCTCCGCATGCGTCGTCCGTACACGTGCCCAATCCGGGTTGCCAAGAGTTCGGAGCAGTTGCTTCCAAACACGGCGGGTATCGCAGCAGGACCGGACTAAGCGGCGGTTGGTCTTGGTAGTGAAGAAGAAATCCAGGAAACCAGGAATGGGCGGCCCATAGCAGTGTGGCCTGAAAAAACAGCAGTTGTGAGCGCATGTTTGCAGTGGTGTTGTGCCCGACGATGCTGGCGGCTGGATCCAATTTATGCTTTGCTCCGCATGCGTCGTCCGTACACGTGCCCAATCCGGGTTGCCAAGCGTTTGGAGCAGTTGCTTCCAAACACGGCGGGTATCGCAGCAAAACCGGACTAAGCGGCGGTTGGTCTTGGTTGTGCAGAAGAAATCCAGGACACCAGGAATGGGCGGCCCATAGCAGTGTGGCCTGAAACAACAGCAGTTGTCAGCGCATGTTTGCAGCGGTGTTGTGCCCGACGATGCTGGCGGCTGGATCCAATTTATGCTTTCCTCCGCATGCGTCGTTCGTACACGTGCCGAATCCGGGTTGCCAAGCGTACGGAGCAGTTGCTTCCAAACACGGCGGGTATCGCCGCAGGACCGGACTAAGCGGCGGTTGGTCTTGGTAGTGCAGAAGAAATCCAGGAAACCAGGAATGGGCGGCCCATAGCAGTGTGGCCTGAAACAACAGCAGTTGTCAGCGCATGTTTGCAGCGGTGTTGTGCCCGACGATGCTGGCGGCTGGATCCAATTTATGCTTTCCTCCGCATGCGTCGTCCGTACACGTGCCGAATCCGGGTTGCCAAGCGTACGGAGCAGTTGCTTTCAAACACGGCGGCTATCGCAGCAGGACCGTACTAAGCGGCGGTTGGTCTTGGTAGTGAAGAAGAAATCCAGGAAACCAGGAATGGGCGGCCCATAGCAGTGTGGCCTGAAACAACAGCAGCTGTGGGCGCATGTTTGCAGCGGTGTTGTGCCGACGATGCTGGCGGCTGGATCCAATTTATGCTTTGCTCCGCATGCGTCGTCCGTACAACTGCCAAATCCGGGTTGCCAAGCGTTCGGAGCAGTTGCTTCCAAACACGGCTGGTATCGCAGCAGGACCGGACTAAGCGGCGGTTGGTCTTGGTAGTGCAGAAGAAATCCAGGAAACCAGAAATGGGTGGCCCATAGCAGTGGGGCCTGAAACAACAGCAGTTGTCAGCGCATGTTTGCAGCGGTGTTGTGCCGACGATGTTGGCGGCTGGATCCAATTTATGCTTTCCTCCGCATGCGTCGTCCGTACACGTGCCGAATCCAGGTTGCCATGCGCTCGGAGAAGTTGCTCCCAAACACGGCGGGTTCGCAGCAGGACCGGACTAAGCGGCGGTTGGTCTTGGTAGTGAAGAAGAAATCCAGGAAACCAGGAATGGGCGGCCCATAGCAGTGTGGCCTGAAAAAACAGCAGTTATGAGCGCATGTTTGCAGCGGTGTTGTGCCCGACGATGCTGGCGGCTGGATCCAATTTATGCTTTACTCCGCATGCGTCGTCCGTACACGTGCCCAATCCGGGTTGCCAAGCGTTTGGAGCAGTTGCTTCCAAACACGGCGGGTATCGCAGCAGGACCGGACTAAGCGGCGGTTGGTCTTGGTTGTGCAGAAGAAATCCAGGAAACCAGGAATGGGCGGCCCATAGCAGTGTGGCCTGAAACAACAGCAGTTGTCAGCGCATGTTTGCAGCGCTGTTGTGCGCGACGATGCTGGCGCCTGGATCCAGTTTATGCTTTGCTCCACATGCGTCGTCCGTACACGTGCCGAATCTAGGTTGCCATGCGCTCGGAGAAGTTGCTTACAAACACGGCGGGTATCGTAGCAGGACCGGACTAAGCGGCGGTTGGTCTTGGTAGTGCAGAAGAAATCCAGGAAACCAGAATTGGGCGGCCCATAGCAGTGAGGCCTGAAACAACAGCAGTTGTCAGCGCATGTTTGCAGCGGTGTTGTGCCGACGATGCTGGCGGCTGGATCCAATTTTCTTTCCTCCGCATGCGTCGTCCGTACACGTGCCGAATCCGGGTTGCAAAGCGTACGGAGCAGTTGCTACCAAACACGGCGGGTATCGCAGCAGGACCGGACTAAGCAGCGGTTGGTCTTGGTAGTGCAGAAGAAATCCAGGAAACCAGAAATGGGTGGCCCATAGCAGTGGGGCCTGAAACAACAGCAGTTGTCAGCGCATGTTTGCAGCGGTGTTGTGCCGACGATGCTGGCGGCTGGATCCAATTTATGCTTTCCTCCGCATGCGTCGTCCGTACACGTGCCGAATCCAGGTTGCCAAGCGTTCGGAGCAGTTGCTTTCAAACACGACGGGTATCGCAGCAGGACCGGACTAAGCTGCGGTTGGTCTTGGTAGTGCGAAAGAAATCCAGGAAACCAGGAATGGGCAGCCCATAGCAGTGTGGCCTGAAACAACAGCAGTTGTCAGCGCATGTTTGCAGCAGTGTTGTGCCCGACGATACTGGCGGCTGGATCCAATTTATTCTTTCCTCCGCATGCATCGTTCGTACACGTGCCCAATCCGGGTTGCCAAGCGTTTGGAGCAGTTGCTTCCAAACACGGCGGGTATCGCAGCAGGACCGGACTAAGCGGCGGTTGGTCTTGGTAGTGCAGAAGAAATCCAGGAAACCAGGAATGGGCGGCCCATAGCAGTGTGGCCTGAAAAAACAGCAATTGTGAGCGCATGTTTGCAGCGGTGTTGTGCCCGACGATGCTGGCGGCTGGATCCAATTTATGCTTTGCTCCGCACGCGTCGTCCGTACACGTGCCCAATCCGGGTTGCCAAGCGTTCGGAGCAGTTGCTTCCAAACACGGTGGGTATCGCAGCAGGACCGGACTAAGCGGCGGTTGGTCTTGGTAGTGAAGAAGAAATCCAGGAAACCAGGAATGGGCGGCCCATAGCAGTGTCGCCTGAAAAAACAGCAGTTATGAGCGCATGTTTGCAGTGGTGTTGTGCCCGACGATGCTGGCGGCTGGATCCAATTTATGCTTTGCTCCGCATGCGTCGTCCGTACACGTGCCCAATCCGGGTTGCCAAGCGTTTTGAGCAGTTGCTTCCAAACACGGCGGGTATCGCAGCAGGACCGGACTAAGCGGCGGTTGGTCTTGGTTGTGCAGAAGAAATCCAGGACACCAGGAATGGGCGGCCCATAGCAGTGTGGCCTGAAACAACAGCAGTTGTCAGCGCATGTTTGCAGCGGTGTTGTGCCCGACGATACTGGCGGCTGGATCCAATTTATTCTTTCCTCCGCATGCATCGTTCGTACACGTGCCCAATCCGGGTTGCCAAGCGTTTGGAGCAGTTGCTTCCAAACACGGCGGGTATCGCAGCAGGACGGGACTAAGCGTCGGTTGGTCTTGGTAGTGCAGAAGAAATCCAGGAAACCAGGAATGGGCGGCCCATAGCAGTGTGGCCTGAAAAAACAGCAGTTGTGAGCGCATGTTTGCAGCGGTGTTGTGCCCGACGATGCTGGCGGCTGGATCCAATTTATGCTTTGCTCCGCATGCGTCGTCCGTACACGTGCCCAATCCGGGTTGCCAAGAGTTCGGAGCAGTTGCTTCCAAACACGGCGGGTATCGCAGCAGGACCGGACTAAGCGGCGGTTGGTCTTGGTAGTGAAGAAGAAATCCAGGAAACCAGGAATGGGCGGCCCATAGCAGTGTGGCCTGAAACAACAGCAGTTGTCAGCGCATGTTTGCAGCGGTGTTGTGCCCGACGATGCTGGCGGCTGGATCCAATTTATGCTTTCCTCCGCATGCGTCGTTCGTACACGTGCCGAATCCGGGTTGCCAAGCGTACGGAGCAGTTGCTTCCAAACACGGCGGGTATCGCCGCAGGACCGGACTAAGCGGCGGTTGGTCTTGGTAGTGCAGAAGAAATCCAGGAAACCAGGAATGGGCGGCCCATAGCAGTGTGGCCTGAAACAACAGCAGTTGTCAGCGCATGTTTGCAGCGGTGTTGTGCCCGACGATGCTGGCGGCTGGATCCAATTTATGCTTTCCTCCGCATGCGTCGTCCGTACACGTGCCGAATCCGGGTTGCCAAGCGTACGGAGCAGTTGCTTTCAAACACGGCGGCTATCGCAGCAGGACCGTACTAAGCGGCGGTTGGTCTTGGTAGTGAAGAAGAAATCCAGGAAACCAGGAATGGGCGGCCCATAGCAGTGTGGCCTGAAACAACAGCAGCTGTGGGCGCATGTTTGCAGCGGTGTTGTGCCGACGATGCTGGCGGCTGGATCCAATTTATGCTTTGCTCCGCATGCGTCGTCCGTACAACTGCCAAATCCGGGTTGCCAAGCGTTCGGAGCAGTTGCTTCCAAACACGGCGGGTATCGCAGCAGGACCGGACTAAGCGGCGGTTGGTCTTGGTAGTGCAGAAGAAATCCAGGAAACCAGAAATGGGTGGCCCATAGCAGTGGGGCCTGAAACAACAGCAGTTGTTAGCGCATGTTTGCAGCGGTGTTGTGCCGACGATGTTGGCGGCTGGATCCAATTTATGCTTTCCTCCGCATGCGTCGTCCGTACACGTGCCGAATCCAGGTTGCCATGCGCTCGGAGAAGTTGCTTCCAAACACGGCGGGTTCGCAGCAGGACCGGACTAAGCGGCGGTTGGTCTTGTAGTGCAGAAGAAATCCAGGAAACAGGAATGGGCGGCCCATAGCTGTGTGGCCTGAAACAACAGCAGTTGTCAGCGCAAGTTTGCAGCGGTGTTGTGCCGACGATGCTGGCGGCAGGATCCAATTTATGCTTTGCTCCGCATGCGTCGTCCGTACACGTGCCGAATGCGGGTTGCCAAGCGTTCGGAGCAGTTGCTTCCAAACACGGCGGGTATCGCAGCAAGACCGGACTAAGCGGCGTTTGGTCTTGGTAGTGCAGAATAAATCCAGTAAACCAGGAATGGGCGGCCCATAGCATCGTGGCCTGAAACAACAGCAGCTGTGAGCGCATGTTTGCAGCGGTGTTGTGCCCGACGATGCTGGCGGCTCGATCCAATTTATGCTTTGCTCCGCAAGCGTCGTCCGTACACGTGTCCAATCCGGGTTGCCAAGCGTTTGGAGCAGTTGCTTCAAAACACGGCGGGTATCGCAGCAGGACCGGACTAAGCGGCGGTTGGTCTTGGTTGTGCAGAAGAAATCCAGGAAACCAGGAATGGGCGGCCCATAGCAGTGTGGCCTGAAACAACAGCAGTTGTCAGCGCATGTTTGCAGCGGTGTTGTGCGCGACGATGCTGGCGCCTGGATCCAGTTTATGCTTTGCTCCACATGCGTCGTCCGTACACGATCCGAATCTAGGTTGCCATGCGCTCGGAGAAGTTGCTTACAAACACGGCGGGTATCGTAGCAGGAATGGACTAAGCGGCGGTTGTTCTTGGTAGTGCAGAAGAAATCCAGGAAACAAGGAATGGGCGGCCCATAGTGCAGTGTGGCCTGAAACAATACCAGTTGTCAGCGCATGTTTGCAGCGGTGTTGTGCCCGACGATGCTGGCGGCTGGATTCAATTAATGCTTTGCTCCGCAAGCGTCATCCGTACACGTGCCGAATCCGGGTTGCCAAGCGTTCGGAGCAGTTGCTTTCAAACACGACGGGTATCGCAGCAGGACCTGACTAAGCTGCGGTTGGTCTTGGTAGTGCGAAGAAATCCAGGAAACCAGGAATGGGCAGCCCATAGCAGTGTGGCCTGAAACAACAGCAGTTGTCAGCGCATGTTTGCAGCGGTGTTGTGCCCGACGATACTGGCGGCTGGATCCAATTTATGCTTTCCTCCGCATGCGTCGTCCGTACACGTGCCCAATCCGGGTTGCCAAGCGTTTGGAGCAGTTGCTTCCAAACACGGCGGGTATCGCAGCAGGACCGGACTAAGCGGCGGTTGGTCTTGGTAGTGCAGAAGAAATCCAGGAAACCAGGAATGGGCGGCCCATAGCAGTGTGGCCTGAAACAACAGCAGTTGTCAGCGCATGTTTGCAGCGGTGTTGTGCCCGACGATGCTGGCGGCTGGATCCAATTTATGCTTTCCTCCGCATGCGTCGTCCGTACACGTGCTGAATCCGGGTTGCCAAGCGTACGGAGCAGTTGCTTTCAAACACGGCGGCTATCGCAGCAGGACCGTACTAAGCGGCGGTTGGTCTTGGTAGTGAAGAAGAAATCCAGGAAACCAGGAATGGGCGGCCCATAGCAGTGTGGCCTGAAACAACAGCAGCTGTGGGCGCATGTTTGCAGCGGTGTTGTGCCGACGATGCTGGCGGCTGGATCCAATTTATGCTTTGCTCCGCATGCGTCGTCCGTACAACTGCAAAATCCGGGTTGCCAAGCGTTCGGAGCAGTTGCTTCCAAACACGGCGGGTATCGCAGCAGGACCGGACTAAGCGGCGGTTGGTCTTGGTAGTGCAGAAGAAATCCAGGAAACCAGAAATGGGTGGCCCATAGCAGAGGGGCCTGAAACAACAGCAGTTGTCAGCGCATGTTTGCAGCGGTGTTGTGCCGATGATGTTGGCGGCTGGATCCAATTTATGCTTTCCTCCGCATGCGTCGTCCGTACACGTGCCGAATCCAGGTTGCCATGCGCTCGGAGAAGTTGCTTCCAAACACGGCGGGTTCGCAGCAGGACCGGACTAAGCGGCGGTTGGTCTTGTAGTGCAGAAGAAATCCAGGAAACAGGAATGGGCGGCCCATAGCTGTGTGGCCTGAAACAACAGCAGTTGTCAGCGCAAGTTTGCAGCGGTGTTGTGCCGACGATGCTGGCGGCAGGATCCAATTTATGCTTTGCTCCGCATGCGTCGTCCGTACACGTGCCGAATCCAGGTTGCCAAGCGTTCGGAGCAGTTGCTTCCAAACATGGCGGGTATCGCAGCAAGACCGGACTAAGCGGCGGTTGGTCTTGGTAGTGCAGAATAAATCCAGTAAACCAGGAATGGGCGGCCCATAGCATCGTGGCCTGAAACAACAGCAGCTGTGAGCGCATGTTTGCAGCGGTGTTGTGCCCGACGATGCTGGCGGCTCGATCCAATTTATGCTTTGCTCCGCAAGCGTCGTCCGTACACGTGTCCAATCCGGGTTGCCAAGCGTTTGGAGCAGTTGCTTCCAAACGCGGCGGGTATCGCAGCAGGACCGGACTAAGCGGCGGTTGGTCTTGGTTGTGCAGAAGAAATCCAGGAAACCAGGAATAGGCGGCCCATAGCAGTGTGGCCTGAAACAACAGCAGTTGTCAGCGCATGTTTGCAGCGGTGTTGTGCGCGACGATGCTGGCGCCTGGATCCAGTTTATGCTTTGCTCCACATGCGTCGTCCGTACACGATCCGAATCTAGGTTGCCATGCGCTCGGAGAAGTTGCTTACAAACACGGCGGGTATCGTAGCAGGACCGGACTAAGCGGCGGTTGTTCTTGGTAGTGCAGAAGAAATCCAGGAAACAAGGAATGGGCGGCCCATAGTGCAGTGTGGCCTGAAACAATACCAGTTGTCAGCGCATGTTTGCAGCGGTGTTGTGCCCGACGATGCTGGCGGCTGGATCCAATTTATGCTTTGCTCCGCAAGCGTCATCCGTACACGTGCCGAATCCGGGTTGCCAAGCGTTCGGAGCAGTTGCTTTCAAACACGACGGGTATCGCAGCAGGACCGGACTAAGCTGCGGTTGGTCTTGGTAGTGCGAAGAAATCCAGGAAACCAGGAATGGGCAGCCCATAGCAGTGTGGCCTGAAACAACAGCAGTTGTCAGCGCATGTTTGCAGCGGTGTTGTGCCCGACGATACTGGCGGCTGGATCCAATTTATGCTTTCCTCCGCATGCGTCGTCCGTACACGTGCCCAATCCGGGTTGCCAAGCGTTTGGAGCAGTTGCTTCCAAACACGGCGGGTATCGCAGCAGGACCGGACTAAGCGGCGGTTGGTCTTGGTAGTGCAGAAGAAATCCAGGAAACCAGGAATGGGCGGCCCATAGCAGTGTGGCCTGAAACAACAGCAGTTGTCAGCGCATGTTTGCAGCGGTGTTGTGCCCGACGATGCTGGCGGCTGGATCCAATTTATGCTTTCCTCCGCATGCGTCGTCCGTACACGTGCTGAATCCGGGTTGCCAAGCGTACGGAGCAGTTGCTTTCAAACACGGCGGCTATCGCAGCAGGACCGTACTAAGCAGCGGTTGGTCTTGGTAGTGAAGAAGAAATCCAGGAAACCAGGAATGGGCGGCCCATAGCAGTGTGGCCTGAAACAACAGCAGCTGTGGGCGCATGTTTGCAGCGGTGTTGTGCCGACGATGCTGGCGGCTGGATCCAATTTATGCTTTGCTCCGCATGCGTCGTCCGTACAACTGCAAAATCCGGGTTGCCAAGCGTTCGGAGCAGTTGCTTCCAAACACGGCGGGTATCGCAGCAGGACCGGACTAAGCGGCGGTTGGTCTTGGTAGTGCAGAAGAAATCCAGGAAACCAGAAATGGGTGGCCCATAGCAGTGGGGCCTGAAACAACAGCAGTTGTCAGCGCATGTTTGCAGCGGTGTTGTGCCGACGATGTTGGCGGCTGGATCCAATTTATGCTTTCCTCCGCATGCGTCGTCCGTACACGTGCCGAATCCAGGTTGCCATGCGCTCGGAGAAGTTGCTTCCAAACACGGCGGGTTCGCAGCAGGACCGGACTAAGCGGCGGTTGGTCTTGTAGTGCAGAAGAAATCCAGGAAACAGGAATGGGCGGCCCATAGCTGTGTGGCCTGAAACAACAGCAGTTGTCAGCGCAAGTTTGCAGCGGTGTTGTGCCGACGATGCTGGCGGCAGGATCCAATTTATGCTTTGCTCCGCATGCGTCGTCCGTACACGTGCCGAATCCAGGTTGCCAAGCGTTCGGAGCAGTTGCTTCCAAACATGGCGGGTATCGCAGCAAGACCGGACTAAGCGGCGGTTGGTCTTGGTAGTGCAGAATAAATCCAGTAAACCAGGAATGGGCGGCCCATAGCATCGTGGCCTGAAACAACAGCAGCTGTGAGCGCATGTTTGCAGCGGTGTTGTGCCCGACGATGCTGGCGGCTCGATCCAATTTATGCTTTGCTCCGCAAGCGTCGTCCGTACACGTGTCCAATCCGGGTTGCCAAGCGTTTGGAGCAGTTGCTTCCAAACACGGCGGGTATCGCAGCAGGACCGGACTAAGCGGCGGTTGGTCTTGGTTGTGCAGAAGAAATCCAGGAAACCAGGAATAGGCGGCCCATAGCAGTGTGGCCTGAAACAACAGCAGTTGTCAGCGCATGTTTGCAGCGGTGTTGTGCGCGACGATGCTGGCGCCTGGATCCAGTTTATGCTTTGCTCCACATGCGTCGTCCGTACACGATCCGAATCTTGGTTGCCATGCGCTCGGAGAAGTTGCTTACAAACACGGCGGGTATCGTAGCAGGACCGGACTAAGCGGCGGTTGTTCTTGGTAGTGCAGAAGAAATCCAGGAAACAAGGAATGGGCGGCCCATAGTGCAGTGTGGCCTGAAACAATACCAGTTGTCAGCGCATGTTTGCAGCGGTGTTGTGCCCGACGATGCTGGCGGCTGGATCCAATTTATGCTTTCCTCCGCATGCGTCGTCCGTACACGTGCCGAATCCGGGTTGCCAAGCGTTCGGAGCAGTTGCTTCCAAACACGGCGGGTATCGCAGCAGGACCGGACTAAGCGGCGGTTGGTCTTGGAAGTGCAGAATGAATCCAGGAAACCAGGAATGGGCGGCCCATAGCATCGTGGCCTGAAACAACAGCAGCTGTGAGCGCATGTTTGCAGCGGTGTTGTGCCCGACGATGCTGGCGGCTGGATGCAATTTATGCTTTGCTCCGCATGCGTCGTCCGTACACGTGTCCAATCCGGGTTGCCAAGCGTTTGGAGCAGTTGCTTCCAAACACGGCGGGTATCGCAGCAGGACCGGACTCAGCGGCGGTTGGTCTTGGTTGTGCAGAAGAAATCCAGGAAACCAGGAATGGGCGGCTCATAGCAGTGTGGCCTGAAACAACAGCAGTTGTCAGCGCATGTTTGCAGCGGTGTTGTGCGCGACGATGCTGGCGCCTGGATCCAGTTTATGCTTTGCTCCACATGCGTCGTCCGTACACGTGCCGAATCTAGGTTGCCATGCGCTCGGAGAAGTTGCTTACAAACACGGTGGGTATCGTAGCAGGACCGGACTAAGCGGCGGTTGGTCTTGGTAGTGCAGAAGAAATCCAGGAAACAAGGAATGGGCGGCCCATAGTGCAGTGTGGCCTGAAACAATACCAGATGTCAGCGCATGTTTGCAGCGGTGTTGTGCCCGACGATGCTGGTGGCTGGATCCAATTTATGCTTTGCTCCGCACGCGTCATTCGTACACGTGCCCAATCCGGGTTGCCAAGCGTTTGGAGCAGTTGCTTCCAAACAAGGCGGGTATCGCAGCAGGACCGGACTAAGCGGCGGTTGGTCTTGGTTGTGCAGAAGAAACCCAGGAAACCAGGAATGGGCGGCCCATAGCAGTGCGGCCTGAAACAACAGCAGTTTTCAGCGCATGTTTGCAGCGGTGTTGTGCCCGAAGATGCTGGCGGCTGGATCCAATTTATGCTTTGCTCCGCATGCGTCGTCCGTACACGTGCCGAATCCAGGTTTCCAAGCGTTCGGAGCAGTTGCTTCCAAACACGGCGGGTATCGCAGCAGGACCGGACTAAGCGGCGGTTGGTCTTGGTAGTGCAGAAGAAATCCAGGAAACCAGGAATGGGCGGCCCATAGCAGTGTGGCCTGAAACAACAGCAGTTGTCAGCGCATGTTTGCAGAGGTGTTGTGCCCGAAGACGCTGGCGGCAGGATCCAATTTATGCTTTGCTCCGCATGCGTCGTCCGTACACGTGCCGAATCCAGGTTTCCAAGCGTTCGGAGCAGTTGCTTCCAAACACGGCGGGTATCGCACCAGGACCGGACTAAGCGGCGGCTGGTCTTGGTAGTGCAGAAGAAATCCAGGAAACCAGGAATGGGTGGCCCATAGCAGTGTGGCCTGAAACAACAGCAGTTGTCAGCGCATGTTTGCAGCGGTGTTGTGCCCGACGATGCTGGCGGCTGGATTCAATTTATGCTTTGCTCCGCACACGTCATCCGTACTCGTGCCGAATCCGGGTTACCAAGCGTTCGGAGCAGTTGCTTTCAAACACGACGGGTATCGCAGCAGGACCGGACTAAGCTGCGGTTGGTCTTGGTAGTGCGAAAGAAATCCAGGAAACCAGGAATGGGCAGCCCATAGCAGTGTGGCCTGAAACAACAGCAGTTGTCAGCGCATGTTTGCAGCGGTGTTGTGCCCGACGATGTTGACGGCTGGATCCAATTTATGCTTTCCTCCGCTTGCGTCGTCCGTACACGTGCCGAATCCGGGTTGCCAAGCGTACGGAGCAGTTGCTTCCAAACACGGCGGGTATCGCCGCAGGACCGGACTAAGCGGCGGTTGGTCTTGGTAGTGCAGAAGAAATCCAGGAAACCAGGAATGAGCGGCCCATAGCAGTGTGGCCTGAAACAACAGCAGTTGTCAGCGCATGTTTGCAGCGGTGTTGTGCCCGACGATGCTGGCGGCTGGATCCAATTTATGCTTTGCTCCGCATGCGTCGTCCGTTCACGTGCTAAATCTTGGTTGTCAAGCGTTCGGAGCAGTTGCTTTCAAACACGGCGGGTATCGCAGCAGGACCGTACTAAGCGGCGGTTGGTCTTGGTAGTGAAGAAGAAATCCAGGAAACCAGGAATGGGCGGCCCATAGCAGTGGGACCTGAAACAACAGCAGCTGTGAGCGCATGTTTGCAGCGGTGTTGTGCCGACGATGCTGGCGGCTGGATCCAATTTATGCTTTCCTCCGCATGCGTCGTCCGTACACGTGCCGAATCCGGGTTGCAAAGCGTACGGAGCAGTTGCTTCCAAACACGGCGGGTATCGCAGCAGGACCGGACTAAGCAGCGGTTGGTCTTGGTAGTGCAGAAGAAATCCAGGAAACCAGAAATGGGTGGCCCATAGCAGTGGGGCCTGAAACAACAGCAGTTGTCAGCGCATGTTTGCAGCGGTGTTGTGCCGACGATGCTGGCGGCTGGATCCAATTTATGCTTTCCTCCGCATGCGTCGTCCGTACACGTGCCGAATCCAGGTTGCCATGCGCTCGGAGAAGTTGCTTCCAAACATGGCGGGTATCGCAGCAGGACCGGACTAAGCGGCGGTTGGTCTTGGTAGTGAAGAAGAAATCCAGGAAACCAGGAATGGGCGGCCCATAGCAGTGTGGCCTGAAAAAACAGAAGTTAGGAGCGCATGTTTGCAGCGGTGTTGTGCCCGACGATGCTGGCGGCTGGATCCAATTTATGCTTTGCTCCGCATGCGTCGTCCGTACACGTGCCGAATCCGGGTTGCCAAGCGTTTGGAGCAGTTGCTTCCAAACACGGCGGGTATCGCAGCAGGACCGGACTAAGCGGCGGTTGGTCTTGGTAGTGCAGAATAAATCCAGGAAACCAGGAATGGGCGGCCCATAGCATCGTGGCCTGAAACAACAGCAGCTGTGAGCGCATGTTTGCAGCGGTGTTGTGCCCGACGATGCTGGCGGCTGGATGCAATTTATGCTTTGCTCCGCATGCGTCGTCCGTACACGTGTCCAATCCGGGTTGCCAAGCGTTTGGAGCAGTTGCTTCCAAACACGGCGGGTATCGCAGCAGGACCGGACTAAGCGGCGGTTGGTCTTGGTTGTGCAGAAGAAATCCAGGAAACCAGGAATGGGCGGCCCATAGCAGTGTGGCCTCAAACAACAGCAGTTGTCAGCGCATGTTTGCTGCGGTGTTGTGCGCGACGATGCTGGCGCCTGGATCCAGTTTATGCTTTGCTCCACATGCGTCGTCGGTACACGTGCCGAATCTAGGTTGCCATGCGCTCGGAGAAGTTGCTTACAAACACGGTGGGTATCGTAGCAGGACCGGACTAAGCGGCGGTTGGTCTTGGTAGTGCAGAAGAAATCCAGGAAACAAGGAATGGGCGGCCCATAGTGCAGTGTGGCCTGAAACAATACCAGTTGTCAGCGCATGTTTGCAGCGGTGTTGTGCCCGACGATGCTGGTGGCTGGATCCAATTTATGCTTTGCTCCGCACGCGTCATCCGTACACGTGCCCAATCCGGGTTGCCAAGCGTTTGGAGCAGTTGCTTCCAAACACGGCGGGTATCGCAGCAGGACCGGACTAAGCGGCGGTTGGTCTTGGTTGTGCAGAAGAAACCCAGGAAACCAGGAATGGGCGGCCCATAGCAGTGTGGCCTGAAACAACAGCAGTTGTCAGCGCATGTTTGCAGCGGTGTTGTGCCCGAAGATGCTGGCGGCTGGATCCAATTTATGCTTTGCTCCGCATGCGTCGTCCGTACACGTGCCGAATCCAGGTTTCCAAGCGTTCGGAGCAGTTGCTTCCAAACACGGCGGGTATCGCACCAGGACCGGACTAAGCGGCGGTTGGTCTTGGTAGTGCAGAAGAAATCCAGGAAACCAGGAATGGGCGGCCCATAGCAGTGTGGCCTGAAACAACTGCAGTTGTCAGCGCATGTTTGCAGAGGTGTTGTGCCCGAAGACGCTGGCGGCAGGATCCAATTTACGCTTTGCTCCGCATGCGTCGTCCGTACACGTGCCGAATCCAGGTTTCCAAGCGTTCGGAGCAGTTGCTTCCAAACACGGCGGGTATCGCACCAGGACCGGACTAAGCGGCGGCTGGTCTTGGTAGTGCAGAAGAAATCCAGGAAACCAGGAATGGGCGGCCCATTGCAGTGTGGCCTGAAACAACAGCAGTTGTCAGCGCATGTTTGCAGCGGTGTTGTGCCCGACGATGCTGGCGGCTGGATTCAATTTATGCTTTGCTCCGCACGCGTCATCCGTACTCGTGCCGAATCCGGGTTACCAAGCGTTCGGAGCAGTTGCTTTCAAACACGACGGGTATAGCAGCAGGACCGGACTAAGCTGCGGTTGGTCTTGGTAGTGCGAAAGAAATCCAGGAAACCAGGAATGGGCAGCCCATAGCAGTGTGGCCTGAAACAACAGCAGTTGTCAGCGCATGTTTGCAGTGGTGTTGGGCCCGACGATACTGGCGGCTGGATCCAATTTATTCTTTCCTCCGCATGCGTCGTCCGTACACGTGCCCAAGCCGGGTTGCCAAGCGTTTGGAGCAGTTGCTTCCAAACACGGCGGGTATCGCAGCAGGACCGGACTAAGCGGCGGTTGGTCTTGGTAGTGCAGAAGAAATCCAGGAAACCAGCAATGGGCGGCCCATAGCAGTATGGCCTGAAAAAACAGCAGTTGTGAGCGCATGTTTGCAGCGGTGTTATGCCCGACGATGCTGGCGGCTGGATCCAATTTATGCTTTGCTCCGCATGCGTCGTCCGTACACGTGCCCAATCCGGGTTGCCAAGCGTTCGGAGCAGTTGCTTCCAAACACGGCGGGTATCGCAGCAGGACCGGACTAAGCGGCGGTTGGTCTTGGTAGTGAAGAAGAAATCCAGGAAACCAGGAATGGGCGGCCCATAGCAGTGTGGCCTGAAAAAACAGCAGTTGTGAGCGCATGTTTGCAGTGGTGTTGTGCCCGACGATGCTGGCGGCTGGATCCAATTTATGCTTTGCTCCGCATGCGTCGTCCGTACACGTGCCCCATCCGGGTTGCCAAGCGTTTGGAGCAGTTGCTTCCAAACACGGCGGGTATCGCAGCAGGACCGGACTAAGTGGCGGTTGGTCTTGGTTGTGCAGAAGAAATCCAGGAAACCAGGAATGGGCGGCCCATAGCAGTGTGGCCTGAAACAACAGCAGTTGTCAGCGCATGTTTGCAGCGGTGTTGTGCCCGACGATGCTGGCGGCTGGATCCAATTTATGCTTTCCTCCGCATGCGTCGTCCGTACACGTGCCGAATCCGGGTTGCCAAGCGTACGGAGCAGTTGCTTCCAAACACGGCGGGTATCGCAGCAGGACAGGACTAAGCGGCGGTTGGTCTTGGTAGTGCAGAAGAAATCCAGGAAACCAGGAATGGGCGGCCCATAGCAGTGTGGCCTGAAACAACAGCAGCTGTGAGCGCATGTTTGCAGCGGTGTTGTGCCGACGATGCTGGCGGCTGGATCCAATTTATGCTTTGCTCCGCATGCGTCGTCCGTAGACGTGCCGAATCCAGGTTGCCATGCGCTCGGAGAAGTTGCTTCCAAACACGGCGGGTTCGCAGCAGGACCGGACTAAGCGGCGGTTGGTCTTGTAGTGCAGAAGAAATCCAGGAAACAGGAATGGACGGCCCATAGCAGTGTGGCCTGAAACAACAACAGTTGTCAGCGCATGTTTGCAGCGGTGTTGTGCCCGAAGATGCTGGCGGCAGGATCCAATTTATGCTTTGCTCCGCATGCATCGTCCGTACACGTTCCGAATCCAGGTTTCCAAGCGTTCGGAGCAGTTGCTTCCAAACACGGCGGGTATCGCACCAGGACCGGACTAAGCGGCGGTTGGTCTTGGTAGTGCAGAAGAAATCCAGGAAACCAGGAATGGGCGGCCCATAGCAGTGTGGCCTGAAACAAAAGCAGTTGTCAGCGCATGTTTGCAGCGGTGTTGTGCCGACGATGCTGGCGGCAGGATCCAATTTATGCTTTGCTCCGCATGCGTCGTCCGTACACGTGCCGAATCCGGGTTGCCAAGCGTTCGGAGCAGTTGCTTCCAAACACGGCGGGTATCGCAGCAGGACCGGACTAAGCGGCGGTTGGTCTTGGTAGTGCAGAATAAATCCAGGAAACCAGGAATGGGCGGCCCATAGCATCGTGGCCTGAAACAACAGCAGCTGTGAGCGCATGTTTGCAGCGGTGTTGTGCCCGACGATGCTGGCGGCTGGATCCAATTTATGCTTTGCTCCGCATGCGTCCTCCGTACACGTGTCCAATCCGGGTTGCCAAGCGTTTGGAGCAGTTGCTTCCAAACACGGCGGGTATCGCAGCAGGACCGGACTAAGCGGCGGTTGGTCTTGGTTGTGCAGAAGAAATCCAGGAAACCAGGAATGGGCGGCCCATAGCAGTGTGGCCTGAAACAACAGCAGTTTTCAGCGCATGTTTGCAGCGGTGTTGTGCGCGACGATGCTGGCGCCTGGATCCAGTTTATGCTTTGCTCCACATGCGTCGTCCGTACACGTGCCGAATCCAGGTTGCCATGCGCTCGGAGAAGTTGCTTACAAACACGGCGGGTATCGTAGCAGGACCGGTCTAAGCGGCGGTTGGTCTTGGTAGTGCAGAAGAAATCCAGGAAACAAGGAATGGGCGGCCCATAGTGCAGTGTGGCCTAAAACAATACCAGTTGTCAGCGCATGTTTGCAGCGGTGTTGTGCCCGACGATTCTGGTGGCTGGATCCAATTTATGCTTTGCTCCGCACGCGTCATCCGTACACGTGCCCAATCCGGGTTGCCAAGCGTTTGGAGCAGTTGCTTCCAAACACGGCGGGTATCGCAGCAGGACCGGACTAAGCGGCGGTTGGTCTTGGTTGTGCAGAAGAAACCCAGGAAACCAGGAATGGGCGGCCCATAGCAGTGTGGCCTGAAACAACAGCAGTTGTCAGCGCATGTTTGCAGCGGTGTTGTGCCCGAAGATGCTGGCGGCTGGATCCAATTTATGCTTTGCTCCGCATGCTTCGTCCGTACACGTGCCGAATCCAGGTTTCCAAGCGTTCGGAGCAGTTGCTTCCAAACACGGCGGGTATCGCACCAGGACCGGACTAAGCGGCGGTTGGTCTTGGTAGTGCAGAAGAAATCCAGGAAACCAGGAATGGGCGGCCCATAGCAGTGTGGCCTGAAACAACAGCAGTTGTCAGCGCATGTTTGCAGCGGTGTTGTGCCCGAAGACGCTGGCGGCAGGATCCAATTTATGCTTTGCTCCGCATGCGTCGTCCGTACACGTGCCGAATCCAGGTTTCCAAGCGTTCGGAGCAGTTGCTTCCAAACACGGCGGGTATCGCGCCAGGACCGGACTAAGCGGCGGTTGGTCTTGGTAGTGCAGAAGAAATCCAGGAAACCAGGAATGGGCGGCCCATAGCAGTGTGGCCTGAAACAACAGCAGTTGTCAGCGCATTTTTGCAGCGGTGTTGTGCCCGACGATGCTGGCGGCTGGATTCAATTTATGCTTTGCTCCGCACGCGTCATCCGTACACGTGCCGAATCCGGGTTGCCAAGCGTTCGGAGCAGTTGCTTTCAAACACGACGGGTATCGCAGCAGGACCGGACTAAGCTGCGGTTGGTCTTGGTAGTGCGAAAGAAATCCAGGAAACCAGGAATGGGCAGCCCATAGCAGTGTGGCCTGAAACAACAGCAGTTGTCAGCGCATGTTTGCAGCGGTGTTGTGCCCGACGATACCAGCGGCTGGATCCAATTTATGCTTTCCTCCGCATGCGTCGTCCGTACACGTGCCCAATCCGGGTTGCCAAGCGTACGGAGCAGTTGCTTCCAAACACGGCGGGTATCGCAGCAGGACCGGACTAAGCGGCGGTTGGTCTTGGTTGTGCAGAAGAAATCCAGGACACCAGGAATGGGCGGCCCATAGCTGTGTGGCCTTAAACAACAGCAGTTGTCAGCGCATGTTTGCAGCGGTGTTGTGCCCGACGATGCTGACGGCTGGATCCAATTTATGCTTTGCTCCGCATGCGTCGTCCGTACACATGCCCAATCCGGGTTGCCAAGCGTTTGAAGCAGTTGCTTCCAAACACGGCGGGTATCGCAGCAGGACCGGACTAAGCGGCGGTTGGTCTTGGTTGTGCAGAAGAAATCCAGGAAAACAGGAATGGGCGGCCCATAGCAGTGTGGCCTGAAACAACAGCAGTTGTCAGCGCATGTTTGCAGCGGTGTTGTGCCCGATGATGCTGACGGCTGGATCCAATTTATGCTTTGCTCCGCATGCGTCGTCCGTACACATGCCCAATCCGGGTTGCCAAGCGTTTGGAGCAGTTGCTTCCAAACACGGCGGGTATCGCCGCAGGACCGGACTAAGCGGCGGTTGGTCTTGGTAGTGCAGAAGAAATCCAGGAAACCAGGAATGGGCGGCCCATAGCAGTGTGGCCTGAAACAACAGCAGCTGTGAGCGCATGTTTGCAGCGGTGTTGTGCCGACGATGCTGGCGGCTGGATCCAATTTATGCTTTGCTCCGCATGCGTCGTCCGTACAACTGCCAAATCCGGGTTGCCAAGCGTTCCAAACACGGCGGGTATCGCAGCAGGACCGGACTAAGCGGCGGTTGGTCTTGGTAGTGAAGAAGAAATCCAGGAAACCAGGAATGGGCGGCCCATAGCAGTGTGGCCTGAAAAAACAGCAGTTATGAGCGCATGTTTGCAGCGGTGTTGTGCCCGACTATGCTGGCGGCTGGATCCAATTTATGCTTTACTCCGCATGCGTCGTCCGTACACGTGCCCAATCTGGGTTGCCAAGCGTTTGGAGCAGTTGCTTCCAAACACGGCGGGTATCGCAGCAGGACCGGACTAAGCGGCGGTTGGTCTTGGTTGTGCAGAAGAAATCCAGGAAACCAGGAATGGGCGGCCCATAGCAGTGTGGCCTGAAACAACAGCAGTTGTCAGCGCATGTTTGCAGCGGTGTTGTGCCCGACGATGCTGACGGCTGGATCCAATTTATGCTTTCCTCCGCATGCGTCGTCCGTACACGTGCCGAATCCGGGTTGCCAAGCGTACGGAGCAGTTGCTTCCAAACACGGCGGGTATCGCCGCAGGACCGGACTAAGCGGCGGTTGGTCTTGGTAGTGCAGAAGAAATTGAGGAAACCAGGATTGGGCGGCCCACAGCAGTGTGGCCTGAAACAACAGCAGCTGTGAGCGCATGTTTGCAGCGGTGTTGTGCCGACGATGCTGGCGGCTGGATCCAATTTATGCTTTGCTCCGCATGCGTCGTCCGTACAACTGCCAAATCGGGGTTGCCAAGCGTTCCAAACACGGCCGGTATCGCAGCAGGACCGGACTAAGCGGCGGTTGGTCTGGGTAGTGAAGAAGAAATCCAGGAAACCAGGAATGGGCGGCCCATAGCAGTGTGGCCTGAAAAAACAGCAGTTATGAGCGCATGTTTGCAGCGGTGTTGTGCCCGACGATTCTGGTGGCTGAATCCAATTTATGCTTTGCTCCGCACGCGTCATCCGTACACGTGCCCAATCCGGGTTGCCAAGCGTTTAGAGCAGTTGCTTCCAAACACGGCGGGTATCGCAGCAGGACCGGACTAAGCGGCGGTTGGTCTTGGTTGTGCAGAAGAAACCCAGGAAACCAGGAATGGGCGGCCCATAGCATCGTGGCCTGAAACAACAGCAGCTGTGAGCGCATGTTTGCAGCGGTGTTGTGCCCGACGATGCTGGCGGCTGGATCCAATTTATGCTTTGCTCCGCATGCGTCGTCCGTACACGTGTCCAATCCGGGTTGCCAAGCGTTTGGAGCAGTTGCTTCCAAACACGGCGGGTATCGCAGCAGGACCGGACTAAGCGGCGGTTGGTCTTGGTTGTGCAGAAGAAATCCAGGAAACCAGGAATGGGCGGCCCATAGCAGTGTGGCCTAAACAACAGCAGTTGTCAGCGCATGTTTGCAGCGGTGTTGTGCCCGACGATGCTGGCGGCTGGATCCAATTTATGCTTTGCTCCGCATGCGTCGTCCGTACACGTGTCCAATGCGGGTTGCCAAGCGTTTGGAGCAGTTGCTTCCAAACACGGCGGGTATCGCAGCAGGACCGGACTAAGCGGCGGTTGGTCTTGTAGTGCAGAAGAAATCCAGGAAACAGGAATGGGCGGCCCATAGCAGTGTGGCCTGAAACAACAGCAGTTGTCAGCGCATGTTTGCAGCGGTGTTGTGCCCGAAGATGCTGGCGGCTGGATCCAATTTATGCTTTGCTCCGCATGCTTCGTCCGTACACGTGCCGAATCCAGGTTTCCAAGCGTTCGGAGCAGTTGCTTCCAAACACGGCGGGTATCGCACCAGGACCGGACTAAGCGGCGGTTGGTCTTGGTAGTGCAGAAGAAATCCAGGAAACCAGGAATGGGCGGCCCATAGCAGTGTGGCCTGAAACAACAGCAGTTGTCAGCGCATGTTTGCAGCGGTGTTGTGCCCGAAGACGCTGGCGGCAGGATCCAATTTATGCTTTGCTCCGCATGCGTCGTCCGTACACGTGCCCAATCCGGGTTGCCAAGCGTTCGGAGCAGTTGCTTCCAAACACGGCGGGTATCGCAGCAGGACCGGACTAAGCGGCGGTTGGTCTTGGTAGTGAAGAAGAAATCCAGGAAACCAGGAATGGGCGGCCCATAGCATCGTGGCCTGAAACAACAGCAGCTGTGAGCGCATGTTTGCAGCGGTGTTGTGCCCGACGATGCTGGCGGCTGGATCCAATTTATGCTTTGCTCCGCATGCGTCGTCCGTACACGTGTCCAATCCGGGTTGCCAAGCGTTTGGAGCAGTTGCTTCCAAACACGGCGGGTATCGCAGCAGGACCGGACTAAGCGGCGGTTGGTCTTGGTTGTGCAGAAGAAATCCAGGAAACCAGGAATGGGCGGCCCATAGCAGTGTGGCCTAAACAACAGCAGTTGTCAGCGCATGTTTGCAGCGGTGTTGTGCGCGACGATGCTGGCGCCTGGATCCAGTTTATGCTTTGCTCCACATGCGTCGTCCGTACACGTGCCGAATCCAGGTTGCCATGCGCTCGGAGAAGTTGCTTACAAACACGGCGGGTATCGTAGCAGGACCGGACTAAGCGGCGGTTGGTCTTGGTAGTGCAGAAGAAATCCAGGAAACAAGGAATGGGCGGCCCATAGTGCAGTGTGGCCTAAAACAATACCAGTTGTCAGCGCATGTTTGCAGCGGTGTTGTGCCCGACGATTCTGGTGGCTGGATCCAATTTATGCTTTGCTCCGCACGCGTCATCCGTACACGTGCCCAATCCGGGTTGCCAAGCGTTTGGAGCAGTTGCTTCCAAACACGGCGGGTATCGCAGCAGGACCGGACTAAGCGGCGGTTGGTCTTGGTTGTGCAGAAGAAACCCAGGAAACCAGGAATGGGCGGCCCATAGCAGTGTGGCCTGAAAAAACAGCAGTTATGAGCGCATGTTTGCAGCGGTGTTGTGCCCGACGATGCTGGCGGCTGGATCCAATTTATGCTTTACTCCGCATGCGTCGTCCGTACACGTGCCCAATCCGGGTTGCCAAGCGTTTGGAGCAGTTGCTTCCAAACACGGCGGGTATCGCAGCAGGACCGGACTAAGCGGCGGTTGGTCTTGGTTGTGCAGAAGAAATCCAGGAAACCAGGAATGGGCGGCCCATAGCAGTGTGGCCTGAAACAACAGCAGCTGTGAGCGCATGTTTGCAGCGGTGTTGTGCCGACGATGCTGGCGGCTGGATCCAATTTATGCTTTGCTCCGCATGCGTCGTCCGTACAACTGCCAAATCCGGGTTGCCAAGCGTTCGGAGCAGTTGCTTCCAAACACGGCGGGTATCGCAGCAGGACCGGACTAAGCGGCGGTTGGTCTTGGTAGTTAAGAAGAAATCCAGGAAACCAGGAATGGGCGGCCCATAGCAGTGTGGCCTGAAAAAACAGCAGTTATGAGCGCATGTTTGCAGCGGTGTTGTGCCCGACGATGCTGGCGGCTGGATCCAATTTATGCTTTACTCCGCATGCGTCGTCCGTACACGTGCCCAATCTGGGTTGCCAAGCGTTTGGAGCAGTTGCTTCCAAACACGGCGGGTATCGCAGCAGGACCGGACTAAGCGGCAGTTGCTCTTGGTTGTGCAGAAGAAATCCACGAAACCAGGAATGGGCGGCCCATAGCAGTGTGGCCTGAAACAACAGCAGTTGTCAGCGCATGTTTGCAGCGGTGTTGTGCCCGACGATGCTGACGGCTGGATCCAATTTATGCTTTCCTCCGCATGCGTCGTCCGTACACGTGCCGAATCCGGGTTGCCAAGCGTACGGAGCAGTTGCTTCCAAACACGGCGGGTATCGCCGCAGGACCGGACTAAGCGGCGGTTGGTCTTGGTAGTGCAGAAGAAATCCAGGAAACCAGGAATGGGCGGCCCATAGCAGTGTGGCCTGAAACAACAGCAGCTGTGAGCGCATGTTTGCAGCGGTGTTGTGCCGACGATGCTGGCGGCTGGATCCAATTTATGCTTTGCTCCGCATGCGTCGTCCGTACAACTGCCAAATCGGGGTTGCCAAGCGTTCCAAACACGGCGGGTATCGCAGCAGGACCGGACTAAGCGGCGGTTGGTCTTGGTAGTGCAGAAGAAATCCAGGAAACCAGGAATGGGCGGCCCATAGCAGTGTGGCCTGAAACAACAGCAGTTGTCAGCGCATGTTTGCAGCGGTGTTGTGCCCGAAGACGCTGGCGGCAGGATCCAATTTATGCTTTGCTCCGCATGCGTCGTCCGTACACGTGCCCAATCCGGGTTGCCAAGCGTTCGGAGCAGTTGCTTCCAAACACGGCGGGTATCGCAGCAGGACCGGACTAAGCGGCGGTTGGTCTTGGTAGTGAAGAAGAAATCCAGGAAACCAGGAATGGGCGGCCCATAGCAGTGTGGCCTGAAAAAACAGCAGTTATGAGCGCATGTTTGCAGCGGTGTTGTGCCCGACGATGCTGGCGGCTGGATCCAATTTATGCTTTACTCCGCATGCGTCGTCCGTACACGTGCCCAATCCGGGTTGCCAAGCGTTTGGAGCAGTTGCTTCCAAACACGGCGGGTATCGCAGCAGGACCGGACTAAGCGGCGGTTGGTCTTGGTTGTGCAGAAGAAATCCACGAAACCAGGAATGGGCGGCCCATAGCAGTGTGGCCTGAAACAACAGCAGTTGTCAGCGCATGTTTGCAGTGGTGTTGTGCCCGACGATGCTGGCGGCTGGATCCAATTTATGCTTTGCTCCGCATGCGTCGTCCGTTCACGTGCTAAATCTTGGTTGTCAAGCGTTCGGAGCAGTTGCTTTCAAACACGGCGGGTATCGTAGCAGGACCGTACTAAGCGGCGGTTGGTCTTGGTAGTGAAGAAGAAATCCAGGAAACCAGGAATGGGCGGCCCATAGCAGTGTGGCCTGAAACAACAGCAGCTGTGAGCGCATGTTTGCAGCGGTGTTGTGCCGACGATGCTGGTGGCTGGATCCAATTTACGCTTTGCTCCGCATGCGTCGTCCGTACAACTGCCAAATCCGGGTTGCCAAGCGTTCGGAGCAGTTGCTTCCAAACACGGCGGGTATCGCAGCAGGACCGGACTAAGCGGCGGTTGGTCTTGGTAGTGCAGAAGAAATCCAGGAAACCAGAAATGGGCGGCCCATAGCATTGAGGCCTGAAACAACAGCAGTTGTCAGCGCATGTTTGCAGCGGTGTTGTGCCGACGATGCTGGCGGCTGGATCCAATTTTTGCTTTCCTCCGCATGCGTCGTCCGTACACGTGCCGAATCCGGGTTGCAAAGCGTACGGAGCAGTTGCTTCCAAACACGGCGGGTATCGCAGCAGGACCGGACTAAGCAGCGGTTGGTCTTGGTAGTGCAGAAGAAATCCAGGAAACCAGAAATGGGTGGCCGATAGCAGTGGGGCCTGAAACAACAGCAGTTGTCAGCGCATGTTTGCAGCGGTGTTGTGCCGACGATGCTGGCGGCTGGATCCAATTTATGCTTTCCTCCGCATGCGTCGTCCGTACACGTGCCGAATCCAGGTTGCCATGCGCTCGGAGAAGTTGCTTCCAAACACGGCGGGTATCGCAGCAGGACCGGACTAAGCGGCGGTTGGTCTTGGTAGTGAAGAAGAAATCCAGGAAACCAGGAATGGGCGGCCCATAGCAGTGTGGCCTGAAAAAACAGCAGTTATGAGCGCATGTTCGCAGCGGTGTTGTGCCCGACGATGCTGGCGGCTGGATCCAATTTATGCTTTCCTCCGCATGCGTCGTCCGTACACGTGCCGAATCCGGGTTGCCAAGCGTTCGGAGCAGTTGCTTCCAAACACGGCGGGTATCGCAGCAGGACCGGACTAAGCGGCGGTTGGTCTTGGTAGTGCAGAATAAATCCAGGAAACCAGGAATGGGCGGCCCATAGCATCGTGGCCTGAAACAACAGCAGCTGTGAGCGCATGTTTGCAGCGGTGTTGTGCCCGACGATGCTGGCGGCTGGATCCAATTTATGCTTTGCTCCGCATGCGTCGTCCGTACACGTGTCCAATCCGGGTTGCCAAGCGTTTGGAGCAGTTGCTTCCAAACACGGCGGGTATCGCAGCAGGACCGGACTAAGCGGCCGTTGGTCTTGGTTGTGCAGAAGAAATCCAGGAAACCAGGAATGGGCGGCCCTTAGCAGTGTGGCCTGAAACAACAGCAGTTGTCAGCGCATGTTTGCAGCGGTGTTGTGCGCGACGATGCTGGCGCCTGGGTCCAGTTTATGCTTTGCTCCACATGCGTCGTCCGTACACGTGCCGAATCTAGGTTGCCATGCTCTCGGAGAAGTTGCTTACAAACACGGCGGGTATCGTAGCAGGACCGGACTAAGCGGCGGTTGGTCTTGGTAGTGCAGAAGAAATCCAGGAAACCAGGAATGGGCGGCCCATAGCAGTGTGGCCTGAAACAACAGCAGTTGTCAGCGCATGTTTGCAGCGGTGTTGTGCCCGAAGATGCTGGCGGCAGGATCCAATTTATGCTTTGCTCCGCATGCGTCGTCCGTACGCGTGCCGAATCCAGGTTTCCAAGCGTTCGGAGCAGTTGCTTCCAAACACGGCGGATATCGCACCAGGACCGGACTAAGCGGCGGTTGGTCTTGGTAGTGCAGTAGAAATCCAGGAAACCAGGAATGGGCGGCCCATAGCAGTGTGGCCTGAAACAACAGCAGTTGTCAGCGCATGTTTGCAGCGGTGTTGTGCCCGACGATGCTGGCGGCTGGATTCAATTTATGCTTTGCTCCGCACGCGTCATCCGTACTCGTGCCGAATCCGGGTTGCCAAGCGTTCGGAGCAGTTGCTTTCAAACACGACGGGTATCGCAGCAGGACCGGTCTAAGCTGCGGTTGGTCTTGGTAGTGCGAAAGAAATCCAGGAAACCAGGAATGCGCAGCCCATAGCAGTGTGGCCTGAAACAACAGCAGTTGTCAGCGCATGTTTGCAGTGGTGTTGTGCCCGACGATACTGGCGGCTGGATCCAATTTATTCTTTCCTCCGCATGCGTCGTCCGTACACGTGCCCAATCCGGGTTGCCAAGCGTTTGGAGCAGTTGCTTCCAAACACGGCGGGCATCGCAGCAGGACTGGACCAAGCGGCGGTTGGTCTTGGTAGTGCAGAAGAAATCCAGGAAACCAGGAATGGGCGGCCCATAGCAGTGTGGCCTGAAAAAACAGCAGTTGTGAGCGCATGTTTGCAGCGGTGTTGTGCCCGACGATGCTGGCGGCTGGATCCAATTTATGCTTTCCTCCGCATGCGTCGTCCGTACACGTGCCGAATCCGGGTTGCAAAGCGTACGGAGCAGTTGCTTCCAAACACGGCGGGTATCGCAGCAGGACCGGACTAAGCAGCGGTTGGTCTTGGTTGTGCAGAAGAAATCCAGGAAACCAGAAATGGGTGGCCCATAGCAGTGGGGCCTGAAACAACAGCAGTTGTCAGCGCATGTTTGCAGCGGTGTTGTGCCGACGATGCTGGCGGCTGGATCCAATTTATGCTTTCCTCCGCATGCGTCGTCCGTACACGTGCCGAATCCAGGTTGCCATGCGCTCGGAGAAGTTGCTTCCAAACACGGCGGGTATCGCAGCAGGACCGGACTAAGCGGCGGTTGGTCTTGGTAGTGAAGAAGAAATCCAGGAAACCAGGAATGGGCGGCCCATAGCAGTGTGGCCTGAAACAACAGAAGTTGTCAGCGCATGTTTGCAGCGGTGTTGTGCCCGACGATGCTGGCGGCTGGATCCAATTTATGCTTTGCTCCGCATGCGTCGTCCGTACACGTGCCCAATCCGGGTTGCCAAGCGTTCGGAGCAGTTGCTTCCAAACACGGCGGGTATCGCAGCAGGACCGGACTAAGCGGCGGTTGGTCTTGGTAGTGAAGAAGAAATCCAGGAAACCAGGAATGGGCGGCCCATAGCAGTGTGGCCTGAAACAACAGAAGTTGTCAGCGCATGTTTGCAGCGGTGTTGTGCCCGACGATGCTGACGGCTGGATCCAATTTTTGCTTTCCTCCGCATGCGTCGTCCGTACACGTGCCGAATCCGGGTTACCAAGCGTACGGAGCAGTTGCTTCCAAACACGGCGGGTATCGCCGCAGGACCGGACTAAGCGGCGGTTGGTCTTGGTAGTGCAGAAGAAATCCAGGAAACCAGGAATGGGCGGCCCATAGCAGTGTGGCCTGAAACAACAGCAGCTGTGAGCGCATGTTTGCAGCGGTGTTGTGCCGACGATGCTGGCGGCTGGATCCAATTTATGCTTTGCTCCGCATGCGTCGTCCGTACAACTGCCAAATCCGGGTTGCCAAGCGTTCCAAACACGGCGGGTATCGCAGCAGGACCGGACTAAGCGGCGGTTGGTCTTGGTAGTGAAGAAGAAATCCAGGAAACCAGGAATGGGCGGCCCATAGCAGTGTGGCCTGAAAAAACAGCAGTTATGAGCGCATGTTTGCAGCGGTGTTGTGCCCGACGATGCTGGCGGCTGGATCCAATTTATGCTTTGCTCCGCATGCGTCGTCCGTACAACTGCCAAATCCGGGTTGCCAAGCGTTCGGAGCAGTTGCTTCCAAACACGGCGGGTATCGCAGCAGGACCGGACTAAGCGGCTGTTGGTCTTGGTAGTGAAGAAGAAATCCAGGAAACCAGGAATGGGCGGCCCATAGCAGTGTGGCCTGAAAAAACAGCAGTTATGAGCGCATGTTTGCAGCGGTGTTGTGCCCGACGATGCTGGCGGCTGGATCCAATTTATGCTTTACTCCGCATGCGTCGTCCGTACACGTGCCCAATCTGGGTTGCCAAGCGTTTGGAGCAGTTGCTTCCAAACACGTCGGGTATCGCAGCAGGACCGGACTAAGCGGCGGTTGGTCTTGGTTGTGCAGAAGAAATCCAGGAAACCAGGAATGGGCGGCCCATAGCAGTGTGGCCTGAAACAACAGCAGTTGTCAGCGCATGTTTGCAGCGGTGTTGTGCCCGACGATGCTGACGGCTGGATCCAATTTATGCTTTCCTCCGCATGCGTCGTCCGTACACGTGCCGAATCCGGGTTGCCAAGCGTACGGAGCAGTTGCTTCCAAACACGGCGGGTATCGCCGCAGGACCGGACTAAGCGGCGGTTGGTCTGGGTAGTGCAGAAGAAATCCAGGAAACCAGGAATGGGCGGCCCATAGCAGTGTGGCCTGAAACAACAGAAGCTGTGAGCGCATGTTTGCAGCGGTGTTGTGCCGACGATGCTGGCGGCTGGATCCAATTTATGCTTTGCTCCGCATGCGTCGTCCGTACAACTGCCAAATCGGGGTTGCCAAGCGTTCCAAACACGGCGGGTATCGCAGCAGGACCGGACTAAGCGGCGGTTGGTCTTGGTAGTGAAGAAGAAATCCAGGAAACCAGGAATGGGCGGCCCATAGCAGTGTGGCCTGAAACAACAGCAGTTGTCAGCGCATGTTTGCAGCGGTGTTGTGCCCGACGATGCTGACGGCTGGATCCAATTTATGCTTTCCTCCGCATGCGTCGTCCGTACACGTGCCGAATCCGGGTTGCCAAGCGTACGGAGCAGTTGCTTCCAAACACGGCGGGTATCGCCGCAGGACCGGACTAAGCGGCGGTTGGTCTTGGTAGTGCAGAAGAAATCCAGGAAACCAGGAATGGGCGGCCCATAGCAGTGTGGCCTGCAACAACAGCAGCTGTGAGCGCATGTTTGCAGCGGTGTTGTGCCGACGATGCTGGCGGCTGGATCCAATTTATGCTTTGCTCCGCATGCGTCGTCCGTACAACTGCCAAATCGGGGTTGCCAAGCGTTCCAAACACGGCGGGTATCGCAGCAGGACCGGACTAAGCGGCGGTTGGTCTTGGTAGTGAAGAAGAAATCCAGGAAACCAGGAATGGGCGGCCCATAGCAGTGTGGCCTGAAAAAACAGCAGTTATGAGCGCATGTTTGCAGCGGTGTTGTGCCCGACGATGCTGGCGGCTGGATCCAATTTATGCTTTACTCCGCATGCGTCGTCCGTACACGTGCCCAATCCGGGTTGCCAAGCGTTTGGAGCAGTTGCTTCCAAACACGGCGGGTATCGCAGCAGGACCGGACTAAGCGGCGGTTGGTCTTGGTTGTGCAGAAGAAATCCACGAAACCAGGAATGGGCGGCCCATAGCAGTGTGGCCTGAAACAACAGCAGTTGTCAGCGCATGTTTGCAGTGGTGTTGTGCCCGACGATGCTGGCGGCTGGATCCAATTTATGCTTTGCTCCGCATGCGTCGTCCGTTCACGTGCTAAATCTTGGTTGTCAAGCGTTCGGAGCAGTTGCTTTCAAACACGGCGGGTATCGTAGCAGGACCGTACTAAGCGGCGGTTGGTCTTGGTAGTGAAGAAGAAATCCAGGAAACCAGGAATGGGCGGCCCATAGCAGTGTGGCCTGAAACAACAGCAGCTGTGAGCGCATGTTTGCAGCGGTGTTGTGCCGACGATGCTGGTGGCTGGATCCAATTTACGCTTTGCTCCGCATGCGTCGTCCGTACAACTGCCAAATCCGGGTTGCCAAGCGTTCGGAGCAGTTGCTTCCAAACACGGCGGGTATCGCAGCAGGACCGGACTAAGCGGCGGTTGGTCTTGGTAGTGCAGAAGAAATCCAGGAAACCAGAAATGGGCGGCCCATAGCATTGAGGCCTGAAACAACAGCAGTTGTCAGCGCATGTTTGCAGCGGTGTTGTGCCGACGATGCTGGCGGCTGGATCCAATTTTTGCTTTCCTCCGCATGCGTCGTCCGTACACGTGCCGAATCCGGGTTGCAAAGCGTACGGAGCAGTTGCTTCCAAACACGGCGGGTATCGCAGCAGGACCGGACTAAGCAGCGGTTGGTCTTGGTAGTGCAGAAGAAATCCAGGAAACCAGAAATGGGTGGCCGATAGCAGTGGGGCCTGAAACAACAGCAGTTGTCAGCGCATGTTTGCAGCGGTGTTGTGCCGACGATGCTGGCGGCTGGATCCAATTTATGCTTTCCTCCGCATGCGTCGTCCGTACACGTGCCGAATCCAGGTTGCCATGCGCTCGGAGAAGTTGCTTCCAAACACGGCGGGTATCGCAGCAGGACCGGACTAAGCGGCGGTTGGTCTTGGTAGTGAAGAAGAAATCCAGGAAACCAGGAATGGGCGGCCCATAGCAGTGTGGCCTGAAAAAACAGCAGTTATGAGCGCATGTTCGCAGCGGTGTTGTGCCCGACGATGCTGGCGGCTGGATCCAATTTATGCTTTCCTCCGCATGCGTCGTCCGTACACGTGCCGAATCCGGGTTGCCAAGCGTTCGGAGCAGTTGCTTCCAAACACGGCGGGTATCGCAGCAGGACCGGACTAAGCGGCGGTTGGTCTTGGTAGTGCAGAATAAATCCAGGAAACCAGGAATGGGCGGCCCATAGCATCGTGGCCTGAAACAACAGCAGCTGTGAGCGCATGTTTGCAGCGGTGTTGTGCCCGACGATGCTGGCGGCTGGATCCAATTTATGCTTTGCTCCGCATGCGTCGTCCGTACACGTGTCCAATCCGGGTTGCCAAGCGTTTGGAGCAGTTGCTTCCAAACACGGCGGGTATCGCAGCAGGACCGGACTAAGCGGCCGTTGGTCTTGGTTGTGCAGAAGAAATCCAGGAAACCAGGAATGGGCGGCCCATAGCAGTGTTGCCTGAAACAACAGCAGTTGTCAGCGCATGTTTGCAGCGGTGTTGTGCGCGACGATGCTGGCGCCTGGGTCCAGTTTATGCTTTGCTCCACATGCGTCGTCCGTACACGTGCCGAATCTAGGTTGCCATGCGCTCGGAGAAGTTGCTTACAAACACGGCGGGTATCGTAGCAGGACCGGACTAAGCGGCGGTTGGTCTTGGTAGTGCAGAAGAAATCCAGGAAACAAAGAATGGGCGGCCTATAGTGCAGTGTGGCCTGAAACAATACCAGTTGTCAGCGCATGTTTGCAGCGGTGTTGTGCCCGACGATGCTGGCGGCTGGATCCAATTTATGCTTTGCTCCGCATGCGTCGTCCGTACACGTGCCGAATCCAGGTTTCCAAGCGTTCGGAGCAGTTGCTTCCAAACACGGCGGGTATCGCACCAGGACCGGACTAAGCGGCGGTTGGTCTTGGTAGTGCAGAAGAAATCCAGGAAACCAGGAATGGGCGGCCCATAGCAGTGTGGCCTGAAACAACAGCAGTTGTCAGCGCATGTTTGCAGCGGTGTTGTGCCCGAAGATGCTGGCGGCAGGATCCAATTTATGCTTTGCTCCGCATGCGTCGTCCGTACGCGTGCCGAATCCAGGTTTCCAAGCGTTCGGAGCAGTTGCTTCCAAACACGGCGGATATCGCACCAGGACCGGACTAAGCGGCGGTTGGTCTTGGTAGTGCAGTAGAAATCCGGGAAACCAGGAATGGGCGGCCCATAGCAGTGTGGCCTGAAACAACAGCAGTTGTCAGCGCATGTTTGCAGCGCTGTTGTGCCCGACGATGCTGGCGGCTGGATTCAATTTATGCTTTGCTCCGCACGCGTCATCCGTACTCGTGCCGAATCCGGGTTGCCAAGCGTTCGGAGCAGTTGCTTTCAAACACGACGGGTATCGCAGCAGGACCGGACTAAGCTGCGGTTGGTCTTGGTAGTGCGAAAGAAATCCAGGAAACCAGGAATGCGCAGCCCATAGCAGTGTGGCCTGAAACAACAGCAGTTGTCAGCGCATGTTTGCAGCGGTGTTGTGCCCGACGATACTGGCGGCTGGATCCAATTTATTCTTTCCTCCGCATGCGTCGTCCGTACACGTGCCCAATCCGGGTTGCCAAGCGTTTGGAGCAGTTGCTTCCAAACACGGCGGGCATCGCAGCAGGACTGGACCAAGCGGCGGTTGGTCTTGGTAGTGCAGAAGAAATCCAGGAAACCAGGAATGGGCGGCCCATAGCAGTGTGGCCCGAAAAAACAGCAGTTGTGAGCGCATGTTTGCAGCGGTGTTGTGCCCGACGATGCTGGCGGCTGGATCCAATTTATGCTTTCCTCCGCATGCGTCGTCCGTACACGTGCCGAATCCGGGTTGCAAAGCGTACGGAGCAGTTGCTTCCAAACACGGCGGGTATCGCAGCAGGACCGGACTAAGCAGCGGTTGGTCTTGGTTGTGCAGAAGAAATCCAGGAAACCAGAAATGGGTGGCCCATAGCAGTGGGGCCTGAAACAGCAGCAGTTGTCAGCGCATGTTTGCAGCGGTGTTGTGCCGACGATGCTGGCGGCTGGATCCAATTTATGCTTTCCTCCGCATGCGTCGTCCGTACACGTGCCGAATCCAGGTTGCCATGCGCTCGGAGAAGTTGCTTCCAAACACGGCGGGTATCGCAGCAGGACCGGACTAAGCGGCGGTTGGTCTTGGTAGTGAAGAAGAAATCCAGGAAACCAGGAATGGGCGGCCCATAGCAGTGTGGCCTGAAACAACAGAAGTTGTCAGCGCATGTTTGCAGCGGTGTTGTGCCCGACGATGCTGGCGGCTGGATCCAATTTATGCTTTGCTCCGCATGCGTCGTCCGTACACGTGCCCAATCCGGGTTGCCAAGCGTTCGGAGCAGTTGCTTCCAAACACGGCGGGTATCGCAGCAGGACCGGACTAAGCGGCGGTTGGTCTTGGTAGTGAAGAAGAAATCCAGGAAACCAGGAATGGGCGGCCCATAGCAGTGTGGCCTGAAACAACAGAAGTTGTCAGCGCATGTTTGCAGCGGTGTTGTGCCCGACGATGCTGACGGCTGGATCCAATTTTTGCTTTCCTCCGCATGCGTCGTCCGTACACGTGCCCAATCTGGGTTGCCAAGCGTTTGGAGCAGTTGCTTCCAAACACGTCGGGTATCGCAGCAGGACCGGACTAAGCGGCGGTTGGTCTTGGTTGTGCAGAAGAAATCCAGGAAACCAGGAATGGGCGGCCCATAGCAGTGTGGCCTGAAACAACAGCAGTTGTCAGCGCATGTTTGCAGCGGTGTTGTGCCCGACGATGCTGACGGCTGGATCCAATTTATGCTTTCCTCCGCATGCGTCGTCCGTACACGTGCCGAATCCGGGTTGCCAAGCGTACGGAGCAGTTGCTTCCAAACACGGCGGGTATCGCCGCAGGACCGGACTAAGCGGCGGTTGGTCTTGGTAGTGCAGAAGAAATCCAGGAAACCAGGAATGGGCGGCCCATAGCAGTGTGGCCTGAAACAACAGCAGCTGTGAGCGCATGTTTGCAGCGGTGTTGTGCCGACGATGCTGGCGGCTGGATCCAATTTATGCTTTGCTCCGCATGCGTCGTCCGTACAACTGCCAAATCGGGGTTGCCAAGCGTTCCAAACACGGCGGGTATCGCAGCAGGACCGGACTAAGCGGCGGTTGGTCTTGGTAGTGAAGAAGAAATCCAGGAAACCAGGAATGGGCGGCCCATAGCAGTGTGGCCTGAAAAAACAGCAGTTATGAGCGCATGTTTGCAGCGGTGTTGTGCCCGATGATGCTGGCGGCTGGATCCAATTTATGCTTTACTCCGCATGCGTCGTCCGTACACGTGCCCAATCCGGGTTGCAAAGCGTTTGGAGCAGTTGCTTCCAAACACGGCGAGTATCGCAGCAGGACCGGACTAAGCGGCGGTTGGTCTTGGTTGTGCAGAAGAAATCCACGAAACCAGGAATGGGCGGCCCATAGCAGTGTGGCCTGAAACAACAGCAGTTGTCAGCGCATGTTTGCAGCGGTGTTGTGCCCGACGATGCTGGCGGCTGGATCCAATTTATGCTTTGCTCCGCATGCGTCGTCCGTTCACGTGCTAAATCTTGGTTGTCAAGCGTTCGGAGCAGTTGCTTCCAAACACGGCGGGTATCGCAGCAGGACCGGACTAAGCGGCGGTTGGTCTTGGTAGTGCAGAAGAAATCCAGGAAACCAGAAATGGGCGGCCCATAGCAGTGAGGCCTGAAACAACAGCAGTTGTCAGCGCATGTTTGCAGCGGTGTTGTGCCGACGATGCTGGCGGCTGGATCCAATTTTTGCTTTCCTCCGCATGCGTCGTCCGTACACGTGCCGAATCCGGGTTGCAAAGCGTACGGAGCAGTTGCTTCCAAACACGGCGGGTATCGCAGCAGGACCGGACTAAGCAGCGGTTGGTCTTGGTAGTGCAGAAGAAATCCAGGAAACCAGAAATGGGTGGCCGATAGCAGTGTGGCCTGAAAAAACAGCAGTTATGAGCGCATGTTTGCAGCGGTGTTGTGCCGACGATGCTGGCGGCTGGATCCAATTTATTCTTTCCTCCGCATGCGTCGTCCGTACACGTGCCGCATCCGGGTTGCCAAGCGTTCGGAGCAGTTGCTTCCAAACACGGCGGGTATCGCAGCAGGACCGGACTAAGCGGCGGTTGGTCTTGGTAGTGCAGAATAAATCCAGGAAACCAGGAATGGGCGGCCCATAGCATCGTGGCCTGAAACAACAGCAGCTGTGAGCGCATGTTTGCAGCGGTGTTGTGCCCGACGATGCTGGCGGCTGGATCCAATTTATGCTTTGCTCCGCATGCGTCGTCCGTACACGTGCCCAATCCGGGTTGCCAAGCGTTCGGAGCAGTTGCTTCCAAACACGGCGGGTATCGCAGCAGGACCGGACTAAGCGGTGGTTGGTCTTGGTAATGAAGAAGAAATCCAGGAAACCAGGAATGGGCGGCCCATAGCAGTGTGGCCTGAAACAACAGAAGTTGTCAGCGCATGTTTGCAGCGGTGTTGTGCCCGACGATGCTGACGGCTGGATCCAATTTTTGCTTTCCTCCGCATGCGTCGTCCGTACACGTGCCGAGTCCGGGTTGCCAGGCGTACGGAGCAGTTGCTTCCAAACACGGCGGGTATCGCCGCAGGACCGGACTAAGCGGCAGTTGGTCTTGGTAGTGCAGAAGAAATCCAGGAAACCAGGAATGGGCGGCCCATAGCAGTGTGGCCTGAAACAACAGCAGCTGTGAGCGCATGTTTGCAGCGGTGTTGTGCCGACGATGCTGGCGGCTGGATCCAATTTATGCTTTGCTCCGCATGCGTCGTCCGTACAACTGCCAAATCCGGGTTGCCAAGCGTTCCAAACACGGCGGGTATCGCAGCAGGACCGGACTAAGCGGCGGTTGGTCTTGGTAGTGAAGAAGAAATCCAGGAAACCAGGAATGGGTGGCCCATAGCAGTGTGGCCTGAAAAAACAGCAGTTATGAGCGCATGTTTGCAGCGGTGTTGTGCCCGACGATGCTGGCGGCTGGATCCAATTTATGCTTTGCTCCGCATGCGTCGTCCGTACAACTGCCAAATCCGGGTTGCCAAGCGTTCGGAGCAGTTGCTTCCAAACACGGCGGGTATCGCAGCAGGACCGGACTAAGCGGCAGTTGGTCTTGGTAGTGCAGAAGAAATCCAGGAAACCAGGAATGGGCGGCCCATAGCAGTGTGGCCTGAAACAACAGCAGCTGTGAGCGCATGTTTGCAGCGGTGTTGTGCCGACGATGCTGGCGGCTGGATCCAATTTATGCTTTGCTCCGCATGCGTCGTCCGTACAACTGCCAAATCGGGGTTGCCAAGCGTTCCAAACACGGCGGGTATCGCAGCAGGACCGGACTAAGCGGCGGTTGGTCTTGGTAGTGAAGAAGAAATCCAGGAAACCAGGAATCGGCGGCCCATAGCAGTGTGGCCTGAAAAAACAGCAGTTATGAGCGCATGTTTGCAGCGGTGTTGTGCCCGACGATGCTGGCGGCTGGATCCAATTTATGCTTTACTCCGCATGCGTCGTCCGTACACGTGCCCAATCCGGGTTGCCAAGCGTTTGGAGCAGTTGCTTCCAAACACGGCGAGTATCGCAGCAGGACCGGACTAAGCGGCGGTTGGTCTTGGTTGTGCAGAAGAAATCCACGAAACCAGGAATGGGCGGCCCATAGCAGTGTGGCCTGAAACAACAGCAGTTGTCAGCGCATGTTTGCAGCGGTGTTGTGCCCGACGATGCTGGCGGCTGGATCCAATTTATGCTTTGCTCCGCATGCGTCGTCCGTTCACGTGCTAAATCTTGGTTGTCAAGCGTTCGGAGCAGTTGCTTTCAAACACGGCGGGTATCGCAGCAGGACCGTACTAAGCGGCGGTTGGTCTTGGTAGTGAAGAAGAAATCCAGGAAACCAGGAATGGGCGGCCTATAGCAGTGTGGCCTGAAACAACAGCAGCTGTGAGCGCATGTTTGCAGCGGTGTTGTGCCGACGATGCTGGTGGCTGGATCCAATTTACGCTTTGCTCCGCATGCGTCGTCCGTACAACTGCCAAATCCGGGTTGCCAAGCGTTCGGAGCAGTTGCTTCCAAACACGGCGGGTATCGCAGCAGGACCGGACTAAGCGGCGGTTGGTCTTGGTAGTGCAGAAGAAATCCAGGAAACCAGAAATGGGTGGCCGATAGCAGTGTGGCCTGAAAAAACAGCAGTTATGAGCGCATGTTTGCAGCGGTGTTGTGCCGACGATGCTGGCGGCTGGATCCAATTTATGCTTTCCTCCGCATGCGTCGTCCGTACACGTGCCGAATCCGGGTTGCCAAGCGTTCGGAGCAGTTGCTTCCAAACACGGCGGGTATCGCAGCAGGACCGGACTAAGCGGCGGTTGGTCTTGGTAGTGCAGAATAAATCCAGGAAACCAGGAATGGGCGGCCCATAGCATCGTGGCCTGAAACAACAGCAGCTGTGAGCGCATGTTTGCAGCGGTGTTGTGCCCGACGGTGCTGGCGGCTGGATCTAATTTATGCTTTGCTCCGCATGCGTCGTCCGTACACGTGTCCAATCCGGGTTGCCAAGCGTTTGGAGCAGTTGCTTCCAAACACGGCGGGTATCGCAGCAGGACCGGACTAAGCGGCGGTTGGTCTTGGTTGTGCAGAAGAAATCCAGGAAACCAGGAATGGGCGGCCCTTAGCAGTGTGGCCTGAAACAACAGCAGTTGTCAGCGCATGTTTGCAGCGGTGTTGTGCGCGACGATGCTGGCGCCTGGGTCCAGTTTATGCTTTGCTCCACATGCGTCGTCCGTACACGTGCCGAATCTAGGTTGCCATGCGCTCGGAGAAGTTGCTTACAAACACGGCGGGTATCGTAGCAGGACCGGACTAAGCGGCGGTTGGTCTTGGTAGTGCAGAAGAAATCCAGGAAACAAAGAATGGGCGGCCCATAGTGCAGTGTGGCCTGAAACAATACCAGTTGTCAGCGCATGTTTGCAGCGGTGTTGTGCCCGAAGATGCTGGCGGCTGGATCCAATTTATGCTTTGCTCCGCATGCGTCGCCCGTACACGTGCCGAATCCAGGTTTCCAAGCGTTCGGAGCAGTTGCTTCCAAACACGGCGGGTATCGCACCAGGACCGGACTAAGCGGCGGTTGGTCTTGGTAGTGCAGAAGAAATCCAGGAAACCAGGAATGGGCGGCCCTTAGCAGTGTGGCCTGAAACAACAGCAGTTGTCAGCGCATGTTTGCAGCGGTGTTGTGCCCGAAGACGCTGGCGGCAGGATCCAATTTATGCTTTGCTCCGCATGCGTCGTCCGTACACGTGCCGAATCCAGGTTTCCAAGCGTTCGGAGCAGTTGCTTCCAAACACGGCGGATATCGCACCAGGACCGGACTAAGCGGCGGTTGGTCTTGGTAGTGCAGTAGAAATCCAGGAAACCAGGAATGGGCGGCCCATAGCAGTGTGGCCTCAAACAACAGCAGTTGTCAGCGCATGTTTGCAGCGGTGTTGTGCCCGACGATGCTGGCGGCTGGATTCAATTTATGCTTTGCTCCGCACGCGTCATCCGTACTCGTGCCGAATCCGGGTTGCCAAGCGTTCGGAGCAGTTGCTTTCAAACACGACGGGTATCGCAGCAGGACCGGACTAAGCTGCGGTTGGTCTTGGTAGTGCGAAAGAAATCCAGGAAACCAGGAATGCGCAGCCCATAGCAGTGTGGCCTGAAACAACAGCAGTTATCAGCGCATGTTTGCAGCGGTGTTGTGCCCGACGATACTGGCGGCTGGATCCAATTTATTCTTTCCTCCGCATGCGTCGTCCGTACACGTGCCCAATCCGGGTTGCCAAGCGTTTGGAGCAGTTGCTTCCAAACACGGCGGGCATCGCAGCAGGACTGGACCAAGCGGCGGTTGGTCTTGGTAGTGCAGAAGAAATCCAGGAAACCAGGAATGGGCGGCCCATAGCAGTGTGGCCTGAAAAAACAGCAGTTGTGAGCGCATGTTTGCAGCGGTGTTGTGCCCGACGATGCTGGCGGCTGGATCCAATTTATGCTTTTCTCCGCATGCGTCGTCCGTACACGTGCCCAATCCGGGTTGCCAAGCGTTCGGAGCAGTTGCTTCCAAACACGGCGGGTATCGCAGCAGGACCGGACTAAGCGGCGGTTGGTCTTGGTAGTGAAGAAGAAATCCAGGAAACGAGGAATGGGCGGCCCATAGCAGTGTGGCCTGAAAAAACAGCAGTTGTGAGCGCATGTTTGCAGTGGTGTTGTGCCCGACGATGCTGGCGGCTGGATCCAATTTATGCTTTGCTCCGCATGCGTCGTCCGTACACGTTCCCAATCCGGGTTGCCAAGCGTTCGGAGCAGTTGCTTCCAAACACGGCGGGTATCGCAGCAGGACCGGACTAAGCGGCGGTTGGTCTTGGTAGTGAAGAAGAAATCCAGGAAACCAGGAATGGGCGGCCCATAGCAGTGTGGCCTGAAACAACAGCAGCTGTGAGCGCATGTTTGCAGCGGTGTTGTGCCGACGATGCTGGCGGC
Source organism: Haemaphysalis longicornis (assembly GCF_048455015.1). Classification (NCBI taxonomy): domain Eukaryota; kingdom Metazoa; phylum Arthropoda; class Arachnida; order Ixodida; family Ixodidae; genus Haemaphysalis; species Haemaphysalis longicornis. The sequence continues at coordinate 752,477 of NW_027526452.1, forward strand.
TGGATCCAATTTATGCTTTCCTCCGCATGCGTCGTCCGTACACGTGCCGAATCCGGGTTGCAAAGCGTACGGAGCAGTTGCTTCCAAACACGGCGGGTATCGCAGCAGGACCGGACTAAGCAGCGGTTGGTCTTGGTTGTGCAGAAGAAATCCAGGAAACCAGAAATGGGTGGCCCATAGCAGTGGGGCCTGAAACAACAGCAGTTGTCAGCGCATGTTTGCAGCGGTGTTGTGCCGACGATGCTGGCGGCTGGATCCAATTTATGCTTTCCTCCGCATGCGTCGTCCGTACACGTGCCGAATCCAGGTTGCCATGCGCTCGGAGAAGTTGCTTCCAAACACGGCGGGTATCGCAGCAGGACCGGACTAAGCGGCGGTTGGTCTTGGTAGTGAAGAAGAAATCCAGGAAACCAGGAATGGGCGGCCCATAGCAGTGTGGCCTGAAAAAACAGCAGTTATGAGCGCATGTTTGCAGCGGTGTTGTGCCCGACGATGCTGGCGGCTGGATCCAATTTATGCTTTGCTCCGCATGCGTCGTCCATTCACGTGCCAAATCTTTGTTGTCAAGCGTTCGGAGCAGTTGCTTCCAAACACGGCGGGTATCGCAGCAGGACCGTACTAAGCGGCGGTTGGTCTTGGTAGTGCAGAAGAAATCCAGGAAACCAGGAATGGGCGGCCCATAGCAGTGTGGCCTGAAAAAACAGCAGTTGTGAGCGCATGTTTGCAGCGGTGTTGTGCCCGACGATGCTGGCGGCTGGATCCAATTTATGCTTTGCTCCGCATGCGTCGTCCGTACACGTGCCCAATCTGGGTTGCCAAGCGTTTGGAGCAGTTGCTTCCAAGCACGGCGGGTATCGCAGCAGGACCGGACTAAGCGGCGGTTGGTCTTGGTTGTGCAGAAGAAATCCAGGAAACCAGGAATGGGCGGCCCATAGCAGTGTGGCCTGAAACAACAGCAGTTGTCAGCGCATGTTTGCAGCGGTGTTGTGCCCGACGATGCTGGCGGCTGGATCCAATTTATGCTTTCCTCCTCATGCGTCGTCCGTACACGTGCCGAATCCGGGTTGCCAAGCGTACGGAGCAGTTGCTTCCAAACACGGCGGGTATCGCCGCAGCACCGGACTAAGCGGCGGATGGTCTTGGTAGTGCAGAAGAAGTCCAGGAAACCAGGAATGGGCGGCCCATAGCAGTGTGGCCTGAAACAACAGCAGTTGTCAGCGCATGTTTGCAGCGGTGTTGTGCCGACGATGCTGGCGGCAGGATCCAATTTATGCTTTGCTCCGCATGCGTCGTCCGTTCACGTGCTAAATCTTGGTTGTCAAGCGTTCGGAGCAGTTGCTTTCAAACACGGCGGGTATCGCAGCAGGACCGTACTAAGCGGCGGTTGGTCTTGGTAGTGAAGAAGAAATCCAGGAAACCAGGAATGGGCGGCCCATAGCAGTGTGGCCTGAAACAACAGCAGCTGTGAGCGCATGTTTGCAGCGGTGTTGTGCCGACGATGCTGGCGGCTGGATCCAATTTATGCTTTGCTCTGCATGCGTCGTCCGTACAACTGCCAAATCCGGGTTGCCAAGCGTTCGGAGCAGTTCCTTCCAAACACGGCGGGTATCGCAGCAGGACCGGACTAAGCGGCGGTTGGTCTTGGTAGTGCAGAAGAAATCCAGGAAACCAGAAATGGGCGGCCCATAGCAGTGAGGCCTCAAACAACAGCAGTTGTCAGCGCATGTTTGCAGCGGTGTTGTGCCGACGATGCTGGCGGCTGGATCCAATTTATGCTTGCTTTCCTCCGCATGCGTCGTCCATACACGTGCCGAATCCGGGTTGCAAAGCGTACGGAGCAGTTGCTTCCAAACACGGCGGGTATCGCAGCAGGACCGGACTAAGCAGCGGTTGGTCTTGGTAGTGCAGAAGAAATCCAGGAAACAGGAATGGGCGGCCCATAGCAGTGTGGCCTGAAACAACAGCAGTTGTCAGCGCATGTTTGCAGCGGTGTTGTGTCCGAAGATGCTGGCGGCAGGATCCAATTTATGCTTTGCTCCGCATGCGTCGTCCGTACACGTGCCGAATCCGGGTTGCCAAGCGTTCGGAGCAGTTGCTTCCAAACACGGCGGGTATCGCAGCAGGACCGGACTAAGCTGCGGTTGGTCTTGGTAGTGCAGAAGAAATCCAGGAAACCAGGAATGTGCGACCCATAGCAGTGTCTCCTGAAACAACAGCAGTTGTCAGCGCATGTTTGCAGCGGTGTTGTGCCCGACGATGCTGGTGGCAGGATTCAATTTATGCTTTGCTCCGCACGCGTCATCCGTACACGTGCCGAATCCGGGTTGCCAATCGTTCGGAGCAGTTGCTTTCAAACACGACGGGTATCGCAGCAGGACCGGACTAAGCTGCAGTTGGTCTTGGTAGTGCGAAAGAAATCCAGGAAACCAGGAATGGGCAGCCCATAGCAGTGTGGCCTGAGACAACAGCAGTTGTCAGCGCATGTTTGCAGCGGTGTTGTGCCCGACGATACTGGCAGCTGGATCCAATTTATGCTTTCCTCCGCATGCGTCGTCCGTACACGTGCCCAATCCGGGTTGCCAAGCGTTTGGAGCAGTTGCTTCCAAACACGGCGGGTATCGCAGCAGGACCGGACTAAGCGGCGGTTGGTCTTGGTAGCGCAGAAGAAATCCAGGAAACCAGGAATGGGCGGCCCATAGCAGTGTGGCCTGAAAAAACAGCAGTTGTGAGCGCATGATTGCAGCGGTGTTGTGCCCGACGATGCTGGTTGCTGGATCCAATTTATGCTTTGCTCCGCATGGGTCGTCCGTACACGTGCCCAATCCGGGTTGCCAAGCGTTCGGAGCAGTTGCTTCCAAACACGGCGGGTATCGCAGAAGGACCGGACTAAGCGGCGGTTGGTCTTCGTAGTGAAGACGAAATCCAGGAAACCAGGAATGGGCGGCCCATAGCAGTGTGGCTTGAAAAAACAGCAGTTGTGAGCGCATGTTTGCAGTGGTGTTGTGCCCGACGATGCTGGCGGCTGGATCCAATTTATGCTTTGCTCCGCATGCGTCGTCCGTACACGTGCCCAATCCGGGTTGCCAAGCGTTCGGAGAAGTTGCTTCCAAACACGGCGGGTATCGCAGCAGGACCGGACTAAGCGGCGGTTGGTCTTGGTAGTGCAGAAGAAATCCAGGAAACCAGAAATGGGCGGCCCATAGCAGTGAGGCCTCAAACAACAGCAGTTGTCAGCGCATGTTTGCAGCGGTGTTGTGCCGACGATGCTGGCGGCTGGATCCAATTTATGCTTTCCTCCGCATGCGTCGTCCATACACGTGCCGAATCCGGGTTGCAAAGCGTACGGAGCAGTTGCTTCCAAACACGGCGGGTATCGCAGCAGCACTGGACTAAGCAGCGGTTGGTCTTGGTAGTGCAGAAGAAATCCAGGAAACAGGAATGGGCGGCCCATAGCAGTGTGGCCTGAAACAACAGCAGTTGTCAGCGCATGTTTGCAGCGGTGTTGTGCCTGAAGATGCTGGCGGCAGGATCCAATTTATGCTTTGCTCCGCATGCGTCGTCCGTACACGTGCCGAATCCGGGTTGCCAAGCGTTCGGAGCAGTTGCTTCCAAACACGGCGGTTATCGCAGCAGGACCGGACTAAGCTGCGGTTGGTCTTGGTAGTGCAGAAGAAATCCAGGAAACCAGGAATGTGCGGCCCATAGCAGTGTGGCCTGAAACAACAGCAGTTGTCAGCGCATGTTTGCAGCGGTGTTGTGCCCGACGATGCTGGTGGCAGGATTCAATTTATGCTTTGCTCCGCACGCGTCATCCGTACACGTGCCGAATCCGGGTTGCCAATCGTTCGGAGCAGTTGCTTTCAAACACGACGGGTATCGCAGCAGGACCGGACTAAGCTGCAGTTGGTCTTGGTAGTGCGAAAGAAATCCAGGAAACCAGGAATGGGCAGCCCATAGCAGTGTGGCCTGAGACAACAGCAGTTGTCAGCGCATGTTTGCAGCGGTGTTGTGCCCGACGATACTGGCAGCTGGATCCAATTTATGCTTTCCTCCGCATGCGTCGTCCGTACACGTGCCCAATCCGGGTTGCCAAGCGTTTGGAGCAGTTGCTTCCAAACACGGCGGGTATCGCAGCAGGACCGGACTAAGCGGCGGTTGGTCTTGGTAGCGCAGAAGAAATCCAGGAAACCAGGAATGGGCGGCCCATAGCAGTGTGGCCTGAAAAAACAGCAGTTGTGAGCGCATGTTTGCAGCGGTGTTGTGCCCGACGATGCTGGTTGCTGGATCCAATTGATGCTTTGCTCCGCATGCTTCGTCCGTACACGTGCCCAATCCGGGTTGCCAAGCGTTCGGAGCAGTTGCTTCCAAACACGGCGGGTATCGCAGAAGGACCGGACTAAGCGGCGGTTGGTCTTGGTAGTGAAGACGAAATCCAGGAAACCAGGAATGGGCGGCCCATAGCAGTGTGGCTTGAAAAAACAGCAGTTGTGAGCGCATGTTTGCAGTGGTGTTGTGCCCGACGATGCTGGCGGGTGGATCCAATTTATGCTTTGCTCCGCATGCGTCGTCCGTACACGTGCCCAATCCGGGTTGCCAAGCGTTCGGAGAAGTTGCTTCCAAACACGGCGGGTATCGCAGCAGGACCGGACTAAGCGGCGGTTGGTCTTGGTAGTGAAGAAGAAATCCAGGAAACCAGGAATGGGCGGCCCATAGCAGTGTGGCCTGAAAAAACAGCAGTTATGACCGCATGTTTGCAGCGGTGTTGTGCCCGACGATGCTGGCGGCTGGATCCAATTTATGCTTGGCTCCGCATGCGTCGTCCATTCACGTGCCAAATCTTTGTTGTCAAGCGTTCGGAGCAGTTGCTTCCAAACACGGCGGGTATCGCAGCAGGACCGTACTAAGCGGCGGTTGGTCTTGGTAGTGCAGAAGAAATCCAGGAAACCAGGAATGGGCGGCCCATAGCAGTGTGGCCTGAAAAAACAGCAGTTGTGAGCGCATGTTTGCAGCGGTGTTGTGCCCGACGATGCTGGCGGCTGGATCCAATTTATGCTTTGCTCCGCATGCGTCGTCCGTACACGTGCCCAATCCGGGTTGCCAAGCGTTTGGAGCAGTTGCTTCCAAACACGGCGGCTATCGCAGCAGGACCGGACTAAGCGGCGGTTGGTCTTGGTTGTTCAGAAGAAATCCAGGAAACCAGGAATGGGCGGCTCATAGCAGTGTGGCCTGAAACAACAGCAGTTGTCAGCGCATGTTTGCAGCGGTGTTGTGCCCGACGATGCTGGCGGCTGGATCCAATTTATGCTTTCCTCCGCATGCGTCGTCCGTACACGTGCCGAATCCGGGTTGCCAAGCGTTCGGAGCAGTTGCTTCCAAACACGGCGGGTATCGCAGCAGGACCGGACTAAGCTGCGGTTGGTCTTGGTAGTGCAGAAGAAATCCAGGAAACCAGGAATGTGCGGCCCATAGCAGTATGGCCTGAAACAACAGCAGTTGTCAGCGCATGTTTGCAGCGGTGTTGTGCCCGACGATGCTGGTGGCAGGATTCAATTTATGCTTTGCTCCGCACGCGTCATCCGTACACGTGCCGAATCCGGGTTGCCAATCGTTCGGAGCAGTTGCTTTCAAACACGACGGGTATCGCAGCAGGACCGGACTAAGCTGCAGTTGGTCTTGGTAGTGCGAAAGAAATCCAGGAAACCAGGAATGGGCAGCCCATAGCAGTGTGGCCTGAGACAACAGCAGTTGTCAGCGCATGTTTGCAGCGGTGTTGTGCCCGACGATACTGGCAGCTGGATCCAATTTATGCTTTCCTCCGCATGCGTCGTCCGTACACGTGCCCAATCCGGGTTGCCAAGCGTTTGGAGCAGTTGCTTCCAAACACGGCGGGTATCGCAGCAGGACCGGACTAAGCGGCGGTTGGTCTTGGTAGCGCAGAAGAAATCCAGGAAACCAGGAATGGGCGGCCCATAGCAGTGTGGCCTGAAAAAACAGCAGTTGTGAGCGCATGTTTGCAGCGGTGTTGTGCCCGACGATGCTGGTTGCTGGATCCAATTGATGCTTTGCTCCGCATGCGTCGTCCGTACACGTGCCCAATCCGGGTTGCCAAGCGTTCGGAGCAGTTGCTTCCAAACACGGCGGGTATCGCAGAAGGACCGGACTAAGCGGCGGTTGGTCTTGGTAGTGAAGACGAAATCCAGGAAACCAGGAATGGGCGGCCCATAGCAGTGTGGCTTGAAAAAACAGCAGTTGTGAGCGCATGTTTGCAGTGGTGTTGTGCCCGACGATGCTGGCGGCTGGATCCAATTTATGCTTTGCTCCGCATGCGTCGTCCGTACACGTGCCCAATCCGGGTTGCCAAGCGTTCGGAGAAGTTGCTTCCAAACACGGCGGGTATCGCAGCAGGACCGGACTAAGCGGCGGTTGGTCTTGGTAGTGAAGAAGAAATCCAGGAAACCAGGAATGGGCGGCCCATAGCAGTGTGGCCTGAAAAAACAGCAGTTATGACCGCATGTTTGCAGCGGTGTTGTGCCCGACGATGCTGGCGGCTGGATCCAATTTATGCTTGGCTCCGCATGCGTCGTCCATTCACGTGCCAAATCTTTGTTGTCAAGCGTTCGGAGCAGTTGCTTCCAAACACGGCGGGTATCGCAGCAGGACCGTACTAACCGGCGGTTGGTCTTGGTAGTGCAGAAGAAATCCAGGAAACCAGGAATGGGCGGCCCATAGCAGTGTGGCCTGAAAAAACAGCAGTTGTGAGCGCATGTTTGCAGCGGTGTTGTGCCCGACGATGCTGGCGGCTGGATCCAATTTATGCTTTGCTCCGCATGCGTCGTCCGTACACGTGCCCAATCCGGGTTGCCAAGCGTTTGGAGCAGTTGCTTCCAAACACGGCGGCTATCGCAGCAGGACCGGACTAAGCGGCGGTTGGTCTTGGTAGCGCAGAAGAAATCCAGGAAACCAGGAATGGGCGGCCCTTAGCAGTGTGGCCTGAAAAAACAGCAGTTGTGAGCGCATGTTTGCAGCGGTGTTGTGCCCGACGATGCTGGTTGCTGGATCCAATTGATGCTTTGCTCCGCATGCGTCGTCCGTACACGTGCCCAATCCGGGTTGCCAAGCGTTCGGAGCAGTTGCTTCCAAACACGGCGGGTATCGCAGAAGGACCGGACTAAGCGGCGGTTGGTCTTGGTAGTGAAGACGAAATCCAGGAAACCAGGAATGGGCGGCCCATAGCAGTGTGGCTTGAAAAAACAGCAGTTGTGAGCGCATGTTTGCAGTGGTGTTGTGCCCGACGATGCTGGCGGCTGGATCCAATTTATGCTTTGCTCCGCATGCGTCGTCCGTACACGTGCCCAATCCGGGTTGCCAAGCGTTCGGAGAAGTTGCTTCCAAACACGGCGGGTATCGCAGCAGGACCGGACTAAGCGGCGGTTGGTCTTGGTAGTGAAGAAGAAATCCAGGAAACCAGGAATGGGCGGCCCATAGCAGTGTGGCCTGAAAAAACAGCAGTTATGACCGCATGTTTGCAGCGGTGTTGTGCCCGACGATGCTGGCGGCTGGATCCAATTTATGCTTGGCTCCGCATGCGTCGTCCATTCACGTGCCAAATCTTTGTTGTCAAGCGTTCGGAGCAGTTGCTTCCAAACACGGCGGGTATCGCAGCAGGACCGTACTAAGCGGCGGTTGGTCTTGGTAGTGCAGAAGAAATCCAGGAAACCAGGAATGGGCGGCCCATAGCAGTGTGGCCTGAAAAAACAGCAGTTGTGAGCGCATGTTTGCAGCGGTGTTGTGCCCGACGATGCTGGCGGCTGGATCCAATTTATGCTTTGCTCCGCATGCGTCGTCCGTAGACGTGCCCAATCCGGGTTGCCAAGCGTTTGGAGCAGTTGCTTCCAAACACGGCGGCTATCGCAGCAGGACCGGACTAAGCGGCGGTTGGTCTTGGTTGTTCAGAAGAAATCCAGGAAACCAGGAATGGGCGGCTCATAGCAGTGTGGCCTGAAACAACAGCAGTTGTCAGCGCATGTTTGCAGCGGTGTTGTGCCCGACGATGCTGGCGGCTGGATCCAATTTATGCTTTCCTCCGCATGCGTCGTCCGTACACGTGCCGAATCCGGGTTGCCAAGCGTTCGGAGCAGTTGCTTCCAAACACGGCGGGTATCGCAGCAGGACCGGACTAAGCTGCGGTTGGTCTTGGTAGTGCGAAAGAAATCCAGGAAACCAGGAATGGGCAGCCCATAGCAGTGTGGCCTGAGACAACAGCAGTTGTCAGCGCATGTTTTCAGCGGTGTTGTGCCCGACGATACTGCCAGCTGGATCCAATTTATGCTTTCCTCCGCATGCGTCGTCCGTACACGTGCCCAATCCGGGTTGCCAAGCGTTTGGAGCAGTTGCTTCCAAACACGGCGGGTATCGCAGCAGGACCGGACTAAGCGGCGGTTGGTCTTGGTAGCGCAGAAGAAATCCAGGAAACCAGGAATGGGCGGCCCATAGCAGTGTGGCCTGAAAAAACAGCAGTTGTGAGCGCATGTTTGCAGCGGTGTTGTGCCCGACGATGCTGGTTGCTGGATCCAATTTATGCTTTGCTCCGCATGCGTCGTCCGTACACGTGCCCAATCCGGGTTGCCAAGCGTTCGGAGCAGTTGCTTCCAAACACGGCGGGTATCGCAGCAGGACCGGACTAAGCGGCGGTTGGTCTTGGTAGTGCAGAAGAAATCCAGGAAACCAGGAATGGGCGGCCCATAGCAGTGTGGCTTGAAAAAACAGCAGTTGTGAGCGCATGTTTGCAGTGGTGTTGTGCCCGACGATGCTGGCGGCTGGATCCAATTTATGCTTTGCTCCGCATGCGTCGTCCGTACACGTGCCGAATCCGGGTTGCCAAGCGTACGAAGCAGTTGCTTCCAAACACGGCGGGTATCCCCGCAGGACCGGACTAAGCGGCGGTTGGTCTTGGTAGTGCAGAAGAAATCCAGGAAACCAGGAATGGGCGGCCCATAGCAGTGTGGCCTGAAACAACAGCAGCTGTGAGCGCATGTTTGCAGCGGTGTTGTGCCGACGATGCTGGCGGCTGGATCCAATTTATGCTTTGCTCCGCATGCGTCGTCCGTACAACTGCCAAATCGGGGTTGCCAAGCGTTCCAAACACGGCAGGTATCGCAGCAGGACTGGACTAAGCGGCGGTTGGTCTTGGTAGTGAAGAAGAAATCCAGGAAACCAGGAATGGGCGGCCCATAGCAGTGTGGCCTGAAAAAACAGCAGTTATGAGCGCATGTTTGCAGCGGTGTTGTGCCCGACGATGCTGGCGGCTGGATCCAATTTATGCTTTACTCCGCATGCGTCGTCCGTACACGTGCCCAATCCGGGTTGCCAAGCGTTTGGAGCAGTTGCTTCCAAACACGGCGGGTATCGCAGCAGGACCGGACTAAGCGGCGGTTGGTCTTGGTTGTGCAGAAGAAATCCACGAAACCAGGAATGGGCGGCCCATAGCAGTGTGGCCTGAAACAACAGCAGTTGTCAGCGCATGTTTGCAGCGGTGTTGTGCCCGACGATGCTGGCGGCTGGATCCAATTTATGCTTTGCTCCGCATGCGTCGTCCGTTCACGTGCTAAATCTTGGTTGTCAAGCGTTCGGAGCAGTTGCTTTCAAACACGGCGGGTATCGCAGCAGGACCGTACTAAGCGGCGGTTGGTCTTGGTAGTGAAGAAGAAATCCAGGAAACCAGAAATGGGCGGCCCATAGCAGTGAGGCCAGAAACAACAGCAGTTGTCAGCGCATGTTTGCAGCGGTGTTGTGCCCGACGATGCTGGCGGCTGGATCCAATTTATGCTTTGCTCCGCATGCGTCGTCCGTTCACGTGCTAAATCTTGGTTGTCAAGCGTTCGGAGCAGTTGCTTTCAAACACGGCGGGTATCGCAGCAGGACCGTACTAAGCGGCGGTTGGTCTTGGTAGTGAAGAAGAAATCCAGGAAACCAGGAATGGGTGGCCGATAGCAGTGGGGCCTGAAACAACAGCAGTTGTCAGCGCATGTTTGCAGCGGTGTTGTGCCGACGATGCTGGCGGCTGGATCCAATTTATGCTTTCCTCCGCATGCGTCGTCCGTACACGTGCCGAATCCAGGTTGCCATGCGCTCGGAGAAGTTGCTTCCAAACACGGCGGGTATCGCAGCAGGACCGGACTAAGCGGCGGTTGGTCTTGGTAGTGCAGAAGAAATCCAGGAAACCAGAAATGGGCGGCCCATAGCAGTGAGGCCTGAAACAACAGCAGTTGTCAGCGCATGTTTGCAGCGGTGTTGTGCCGACAATGCTGGCGGCTGGATCCAATTTTTGCTTTCCTCCGCATGCGTCGTCCGTACACGTGCCGAATCCGGGTTGCAAAGCGTACGGAGCAGTTGCTTCCAAACACGGCGGGTATCGCAGCAGGACCGGACTAAGCAGCGGTTGGTCTTGGTAGTGCAGAAGAAATCCAGGAAACCAGAAATGGGTGGCCGATAGCAGTGGGGCCTGAAACAACAGCAGTTGTCAGCGCATGTTTGCAGCGGTGTTGTGCCGACGATGCTGGCGGCTGGATCCAATTTATGCTTTCCTCCGCATGCGTCGTCCGTACACGTGCCGAATCCAGGTTGCCATGCGCTCGGAGAAGTTGCTTCCAAACACGGCGGGTATCGCAGCAGGACCGGACTAAGCGGCGGTTGGTCTTGGTAGTGAAGAAGAAATCCAGGAAACCAGGAATGGGCGGCCCATAGCAGTGTGGCCTGAAAAAACAGCAGTTATGATGATGATGATCGTTGGATGTTTATGGCGCAAGGCCAACTGGGGCAAAGAGCGCCAAAACAATAGTCGATGATAGGGGTGAAACCTTAAACACTAACTAAAATCAGCAAAAACAAAAGTAAAATCACAACACGACAATGAGCATGGCTGGTGTATAGGGCCAGATTTCATGATGCGTGATAGGAAATGAGGTTTAAAAACTTGACGTCGGACAAATACTCAAACACACGTTTAACGGAAACAATGGCATCATCACCTAGAAAAAACGATGGATGTAGGGGAATATGTTGTCTGTAGAGTTCTCTGAAGTGTTTGTGTCGTGTTGTGTGAAGTGCCTTGCATGTGATTAGTATGTGTACTACGGATAGGGCCTCTCCGCACCTGCTGCACTGGGGTCTAGGAGATCCCGTCAGCAGATACGAGTGAGTTGCATGCGTGTGCCCCATCCGTAGCCTACCCAAGGCGACTTCCGTGTGTCTGTTGCGTGAGTCAGCTGTGTACCGTCCCAAGTGTGGCTTTATTACATGTAGTTTGTTGTCTGTCTGTTCGTCCCAGTGTGTTTGCCATGTTCTGCGCAGGTGTTGTCTTATGTGTGGCTTGAGGTCTGTGTACGGTACGGTTGTTATGTCTACAGTGTTCCTGAGTGCAGCAGCAGCTGCCCTCTCGTCTGCCAACTCATTCCCAGCGATCCCAGCGTGTCCTGGAACCCAGCAGAAGAGCAACTGATGCTTCTTTGCATACACAGACATGATAATGTTAAATACAAGATTAACTATGTGGTTTTTGGGGGGTGTATGCGATGACAGTGCGCGAACAACACTCAAGGAATCTGTGTAGATGATAGACTTTGGAATTTGATTTTCAAGTATGTGCCGTACAATCAGCAAAATCCCATACGCCTCTGCTGAAAAAATTGTCGTGTGGACGCTCATGGTTCTGGCTGCACAGAAATTCGGACCATGAGCAGCGCAGGAGACCATAGTGGAGGTTTTAGACGCGTCACTGTAAAATTCTGCAAGTGCTGCAGAGACAGAAAGTGCTGCAGTATTGCAGCTCGCGGTACCCGATTTTTGTCAAGTTTTATAAAAGAAAGGTCGGAAGACACAGGACGAACTTTCCAAGGAGGTAAAATGTTTAAAGAGGATGACCTGTACACATCTAAAAACGAAGCGCTCAGATCCGAGGCTCGCTCTCTCACTCTAAGTGAAAAGGGCAGAGGAACGGATGGGCGATTTACAAAAAGAACAGATGTGGATGTGTCGTTAAAAACGGGATAAAAAGGATGGTTATTCAGCGATGAAATTTTAAACGCATAAAGTAAGTCCATGTACGTGCGTTGGTTCTCAAGGCTCCACTTATTACACTCGGCATACAGACTCTCGACAGGGCTCGTGCGAAAAGCACCCGACGCAAGCCGTAGCCCCAAGTGTAGCACTGGGTCAAGCATTCGCAACGCTGTTTTGGACGCCGACCCATATACCACACTACCATAGTCTAAACGAGACCCAACCAAAGCAGTATAGAGCCGTAGTAGGAGTTCTTTGTCGGAACCATACGATTGATGGGAGAGAACCTTAAGTATATTCATTGTTTTCAGACATTTATGTTTAAGTTTCTTGATGTGTGGAATGAATGTGAGTTTCTGGTCAAACACAACACCTAAGAACTTGTGCTCCTTGTTCACAGGAAGCGACACGCCATTCAGAGTAATGTCTGGGTCCGGATGGACCCCGCGCTTCCTGGAGAACACAACGCAGGAGCTTTTTGCAGGATTCAATTTAAACCCATTCTTGTCTGCCCAGCCGGCAAGCTTCTTGACACCAACCTGGACTTGACGTTCGCATATTGACATATTACATGATTTAAAAGATATTTGCACGTCGTCTACATACATAGAATAAGAGATTGTTGGTGGCAGTGCCTTTCCAAGAGAGTTCATCTTTACGATAAAGAGAGTGCAACTCAACACGCCTCCTTGCGGCACGCCATTTTCTTGGACGTGAACCTTTGAAAGTGCACAACGAACTCTTACTCTGAACGCTCTGTCCGACAAATAACTAACAAGGGTGTTCAACATATTACCCGAAACACCGAATGACCTGAGATCACTAAGGATCCCATAACGCCAAGTGGTGTCGTAGGCCTTCTCGAGGTCGAAAAAGACAGTTAAGCAGTACTGCTTATGCACGAAGGCATCCTTGATGTATGAGTCAAGTGCAACCAGTTGATCGTTCGTCGATCGCCCCACCCTAAAGCCTGCCTGGCAGCTCTCGAGAAGACCATTGTACTCGAGGAAGTACACAAGCCTGCGATTGATCATCTTCTCGAAGAGCTTGCACAGGCAGCTCGTCAGGGCTATTGGACGGTAACTTGAGGGGGACGACGGGTCCTTTCCCTCCTTCAAGAAAGCCACTACAATGGCCTCCCTCCAAGAGTGTGGAATGTGCCCCGAAAGCCATATTTTATTATATAGATGTAGAAGTGCTTCAAGTGTGTCTGCGTGTAGATGTTGTATCATTGTGTATGTAATGTTGTCTGGGCCTGGAGCTGAGGGTTTACACGTGCTCAGAGCAGCCCTCAGCTCATGTAGTGAAAACAGAGAGTTGTAAGAAGTCTGTGATTTGTTGTTGTCGTGTAGGGACTTCTTTTCACAAGAGGCTTTATACTTCAGGAAAGTGTTCGTGTAGTGTGCTGAACTGGACACGTGTTGGAAGTGTTGTGCGAGTGTGTCAGCCTGGTCTTCCAGTGTGTCCCCTGTTGTACTGACCAGGGGCAGGCTGTGTGTATGTTGTCCTTTGAGTTTGCGTATATGCGTCCATACCTTGCGTGTGTCTGTGTATGAGTTTATAGATGTTATGAATGAGCGCCAACTCTCTCGTTTTGCCTCACGGCGCACACGTTTTCCTAACGCCTTGGCCCGTTTGAACAAAATGAGGTTACCCGACGTGGGGTACCGACGAAGGACACCCCACGCCTTGTTCTGGGCCTCTCGCGCCCGCCTACAGTCCTCATTCCACCACGGCCTCCGCTGGTTGCGCGGGGCACCAGAGGCGTGGGGAATAGACTTTTCGGCGGCGTCGAGGATGTGCGCCGTGAGGAGTTGTGCGGCTTCATCTACGTGTAGGTGTGCTATGGATGTGTGGTGTAGTTTCGATGTCTCTGTAAATGTGTTCCAGTTAGCTCGTGCTTCATTGAACCTATTATGGGAAGATGAACTGCTTGGGCCTTTACCTATATATCTAAGTGAGGTGGGGAAGTGGTCACTACCATATGGGTCAGTTCCTACACCCCACTCGAGAAGAGGAAAGAGAACTGCGGAGCGAATAGCCAAGTCAAGACATGAGTATGTGTTGTGTCCTATGTTATGATATGTAGGCTGTTTATTGTTGAAAAGGCATGCTCCAGAAGATGTCAGGAATTTCTCTATCAGGCGACCTCGGGCATCCGTTCTGGAAGAGCCCCAAAGAGAGTTGTGAGCATTAAGGTCGCCTGTTAGAATGTATGGTTCGGGCAGCTGGTCTACCAGCGCCTCGAAGTCGGAGCTCGTAAGTGCAACATCAGGAGGAATGTATATGGAGCATACCGTTATTAATCTATTAAATATTATTGTGCGGACGGCTACAGCCTCAAGGACGGTGTTCAAGGTGACAGGGTGGCATGCTAAGGATTTGCGGGTGATTATGGCAACACCGCCAGAAGAGTGTGTGCAGCCATCCCTGTCTTTCCTGTATACCATGTAACTATTCAAGAAATTTGTGTGTTTGGAATTCAGATGTGTTTCCTGGACACACATTATACTTGGCTGATTGGCATGCAGAATCTCATAAACGTCGTCAAGATTATTCAGAAGGCCTCTGCAGTTCCATTGAACAATATTTTCTCTTCCCATTATTATGTGTTCAGAGCTACTGGAGTGTGACTATTTATGTAGGGTCTTTCGGGGCTTGCACTCTTGGAAGGGGTTTTCTGACCTTCTCTACTGACCTGGACGTCGCAGCCCGTTCCTTCCGCTGCCATGAAAGCCGGAAGGGCTCGACGTCCATGTCGTCATCTGAAGGCAAGGGGGTGGCCAGCGGACTGGGCCCCCTTGATATGGTACCCTTTCGGGTGTTCTTTGCCTGCGCTGCCAGTGCCGAAGGCGTGGGGAGCACCACAGGTGGCACAGGCAGTGAGGCGGGGGAGGGGGTCGCTGCGACTGCCTCCGTCTCCATCTCATCCGGGCCCTCGCGTGTGCTTCGGGCCGGTGAAGAGGGGGAAACGGTGGGTGCAGCAGCATCCCCACCGGACGTGGATGCCCCCACAGCCGCTGCTGACTTAGCAGGCGGTGCGGAGGCGGGTTGGGCTGCAAGAGGCAACCCAGGGGGGGGCGGGGGCGGGACCAAGTCCGACTCCCGGTACTGGGTCCCCGCCGAAACCACACGCCGCTCCGCCCCCCGGCGAGCCGCGTCGGCGTACCTGCCCAGGGGGAAAGAGGCGAACCTCTTTCGCGCCTCTGGGAAGGTGATGTTCTCGTTTACTTTCAAGGCGATGATCTGTTTTTCTTGTTTGAATTTTTCGCAGCTCCTGGAATAGGCAGCGTGCGGTCCCTGGCAGTTCGCACAGGTGAAGCTCTCGGATTCGCAATTGTCGGTTAGGTGATCGTGTGCTGCACATTTTGCGCACGTCGGTTTACCACGGCAAGAGGTTGTGCCGTGCCCAAACCGCTGACACTTGAAGCAGCGGCGTGGGTTTGGCACGTAGGGTCGGACCGGACATCTCATGAAGCCAGCATTGACCGACTCAGGAAGTGTTGAGCGGTCAAACGTCAAGATGATGTGTTTGGTAGGTATAATTTGATCGTTTCGGCGTATCGTGATTCGCCGCACTGCTGTCACGCCCTGATCGCGAAGGCCGTCAAGCAGATCTGCTTCAGTCTCATTTATTAGATCTCTATCAGAGATGACGCCCTGGCAGCTATTCAGACTGCGATGGGGCGTGATCTTGATATCAACATCGACCATGCGCGTTTGCTTCAAGAGGTTACAGGATTGTTGTTTGTTTTGGACTTCTATTAGGACTTCTCCGGTTGTGAGCTTTTTAGCCTTGTACGATTTGCCTACAACGCTTTCAAGAAACTTGGAAATGAGAAAGACAGACTGGGAAGTGATGGGTTTTGATTTATCTAGGGATTCCATTACCAGGAAGCGCGAGAAATTATCGGGCTTTGGAATGGAGATCGAAGACAAAGGAGGAAAAGATACTTCGGTGCGGCCCCTTTTCAGGGACCGATCACGTTTGGGGGGGGGTTTAGAAAATGCCATATGACACATTGGAAAGCAGGGAGACGGGGGTACTTTCTTCTTTGACCTTACCCTGGTAGTCAAAGAGGTCCCGGAGCTCCCTGCCTGGTGAACAGACAGGGAGCCCATCCGCCGGAGCTTGAACTGGGCTCCGACGGCCACCGTTCGTGGTTTCTAACCCTTCACCTATAAACACATTGCCACGGTTGGATCCAGCGTATGTTTGGGGGCTCGGGGTCCGCGGTATCGCCAGTACCGTCACCAAGATTGCTCAAGGTGCCCCGTGCGGGGAAAACAGCAGTTATGAGCGCATGTTTGCAGCGGTGTTGTGCCCGGCGATGCTGGCGGCTGGATCCAATTTATGCTTTGCTCCGCATGCGTCGTCCGTACACGTGCCGAATCCAGGTTTCCAAGCGTTCGGAGCAGTTGCTTCCAAACACGGCGGGTATCGCACCAGGACCGGACTAAGCGGCGGTTGGTCTTGGTAGTGCAGAAGAAATCCAGGAAACCAGGAATGGGCGGCCCATAGCATCGTGGCCTGAAACAACAGCAGCTGTGAGCGCATGTTTGCAGCGGTGTTGTGCCCGACGATGCTGGCGGCTGGATCCAATTTATGCTTTGCTCCGCATGCGTCGTCCGTACACGTGTCCAATCCGGGTTGCCAAGCGTTTGGAGCAGTTGCTTCCAAACACGGCGGGTATCGCAGCAGGACCGGACTAAGCGGCGGTTGGTCTTGGTTGTGCAGAAGAAATCCAGGAAACCAGGAATGGGCGGCCCATAGCAGTGTGGCCTGAAAACACAGCAGTTGTCAGCGCATGTTTGCAGCGGTGTTGTGCGCGACGATGCTGGCGCCTGGGTCCAGTTTATGCTTTGCTCCACATGCGTCGTCCGTACACGTGCCGAATCTAGGTTGCCATGCGCTCGGAGAAGTTGCTTACAAACACGGCGGGTATCGTAGCAGGACCGGACTAAGCGGCGGTTGGTCTTGGTAGTGCAGAAGAAATCCAGGAAACAAGGAATGGGCGGCCCATAGTGCAGTGTGGCCTGAAACAACAACAGTTGTCAGCGCATGTTTGCAGCGGTATTGTGCCCGAAGATGCTGGCGGCTGGATCCAGTTTATGCTTTGCTCCGCATGCGTCGTCCGTACACGTGCCGAATCCAGGTTTCCAAGCGTTCGGAGCAGTTGCTTCCAAACACGGCGGGTATCGCAGCAGGACCGGACTAAGCGGCGGTTGGTCTTGGTTGTGCAGAAGAAATCCAGGAAACCAGGAATGGGCGGCCCATAGCAGTGTGGCCTGAAACAACAGCAGTTGTCAGCGCATGTTTGCAGCGGTGTTGTGCCCGAAGACGCTGGCAGCAGGATCCAATTTATGCTTTGCTCCGCATGCGTCGTCCGTACACGTGCCGAATCCAGGTTTCCAAGCGTTCGGAGCAGTTGCTTCCAAACACGGCGGGTATCGCACCAGGACCGGACTAAGCGGCGGTTGCTCTTGGTAGTGCAGTAGAAATCTAGGAAACCAGGAATGGGCGGCCCATAGCAGTGTGGCCTGAAAAAAACAGCAGTTATGAGCGCATGTTTGCAGCGGTGTTGTGCCCGACGATGCTGGCGGCTGGATCCAATTTATGCTTTACTCCGCATGCGTCGTCCGTACACGTGCCCAATCTGGGTTGCCAAGCGTTTGGAGCAGTTGCTTCCAAACACGGCGGGTATCGCAGCAGGACCGGACTAAGCGGCAGTTGCTCTTGGTTGTGCAGAAGAAATCCACGAAACCAGGAATGGGCGGCCCATAGCAGTGTGGCCTGAAACAACAGCAGTTGTCAGCGCATGTTTGCAGCGGTGTTGTGCCCGACGATGCTGACGGCTGGATCCAATTTATGCTTTCCTCCGCATGCGTCGTCCGTACACGTGCCGAATCCGGGTTGCCAAGCGTACGGAGCAGTTGCTTCCAAACACGGCGGGTATCGCCGCAGGACCGGACTAAGCGGCGGTTGGTCTTGGTAGTGCAGAAGAAATCCAGGAAACCAGGAATGGGCGGCCCATAGCAGTGTGGCCTGAAACAACAGCAGCTGTGAGCGCATGTTTGCAGCGGTGTTGTGCCGACGATGCTGGCGGCTGGATCCAATTTATGCGTTGCTCCGCATGCGTCGTCCGTACAACTGCCAAATCGGGGTTGCCAAGCGTTCCAAACACGGCGGGTATCGCAGCAGGACCGGACTAAGCGGCGGTTGGTCTTGGTAGTGAAGAAGAAATCCAGGCAACCAGGAATGGGCGGCCCATAGCAGTGTGGCCTGAAACAACAGCAGTTGTCAGCGGATGTTTGCAGCGGTGTTGTGCCCGACGATGCTGGCGGCTGGATCCAATTTATGCTTTGCTCCGCATGCGTCGTCCGTTCACGTGCTAAATCTTGGTTGTCAAGCGTTTGGAGCAGTTGCTTCCAAACACGGCGGGTATCGCAGCAGGACCGGACTAAGCGGCAGTTGCTCTTGGTTGTGCAGAGGAAATCCACGAAACCAGGAATGGGCGGCCCATAGCAGTGTGGCCTGAAACAACAGCAGTTGTCAGCGGATGTTTGCAGCGGTGTTGTGCCGACGATGCTGGCGGCTGGATCCAATTTATGCTTTGCTCCGCATGCGTCGTCCGTTCACGTGCTAAATCTTGGTTGTCAAGCGTTCGGAGCAGTTGCTTTCAAACACGGCGGGTATCGCAGCAGGACCGTACTAAGCGGCGGTTGGTCTTGGTAGTGAAGAAGAAATCCAGGAAACCAGGAATGGGCGGCCCATAGCAGTGTGGCCTGAAACAACAGCAGCTGTGAGCGCATGTTTGCAGCGGTGTTGTGCCGACGATGCTGGTGGCTGGATCCAATTTACGCTTTGCTCCGCATGCGTCGTCCGTACAACTGCCAAATCCGGGTTGCCAAGCGTTCGGAGCAGTTGCTTCCAAACACGGCGGGTATCGCAGCAGGACCGGACTAAGCGGCGGTTGGTCTTGGTAGTGCAGAAGAAATCCAGGAAACCAGAAATGGGCGGCCCATAGCAGTGAGGCCTGAAACAACAGCAGTTGTCAGCGCATGTTTGCAGCGGTGTTGTGCCGACGATGCTGGCGGCTGGATCCAATTTTTGCTTTCCTCCGCATGCGTCGTCCGTACACGTGCCGAATCCGGGTTGCAAAGCGTACGGAGCAGTTGCTTCCAAACACGGCGGGTATCGCAGCAGGACCGGACTAAGCAGCGGTTGGTCTTGATAGTGCAGGAGAAATCCAGGAAACCAGAAATGGGTGGCCGATAGCAGTGGGGCCTGAAACAACAGCAGTTGTCAGCGCATGTTTGCAGCGGTGTTGTGCCGACGATGCTGGCGGCTGGATCCAATTTATGCTTTCCTCCGCATGCGTCGTCCGTACACGTGCCGAATCCAGGTTGCCATGCGCTCGGAGAAGTTGCTTCCAAACACGGCGGGTATCGCAGCAGGACCGGACTAAGCGGCGGTTGGTCTTGGTAGTGAAGAAGAAATCCAGGAAACCAGGAATGGGCGGCCCATAGCAGTGTGGCCTGAAAAAACAGCAGTTATGAGCGCATGTTTGCAGCGGTGTTGTGCCCGACGATGCTGGCGGCTGGATCCAATTTATGCTCTCCTCCGCATGCGTCGTCCGTACACATGCCGAATCCGGGTTGCCAAGCGTTCGGAGCAGTTGCTTCCAAACACGGCGGGTATCGCAGCAGGACCGGACTAAGCGGCGGTTGGTCTTGGTAGTGCAGAATAAATCCAGGAAACCAGGAATGGGCGGCCCATAGCATCGTGGCCTGAAACAACAGCAGCTGTGAGCGCATGTTTGCAGCGGTGTTGTTCCCGACGATGCTGGCGGCTGGATCCAATTTATGCTTTGCTCCGCATGCGTCGTCCGTACACGTGTCCAATCCGGGTTGCCAAGCGTTTGGAGCAGTTGCTTCCAAACACGGCGGGTATCGCAGCAGGACCGGACTAAGCGGCGGTTGGTCTTGGTTGTGCAGAAGAAATCCAGGAAACCAGGAATGGGCGGCCCATAGCAGTGTGGCCTGAAACAACAGCAGTTGTCAGCGCATGTTTGCAGCGGTGTTGTGCGCGACGATGCTGGCGCCTGGGTCCAGTTTATGCTTTGCTCCACATGCGTCGTCCGTACACGTGCCGAATCTAGGTTGCTATGCGCTCGGAGAAGTTGCTTACAAACACGGCGGGTATCGTAGCAGGACCGGACTAAGCGGCGGTTGGTCTTGGTAGTGCAGAAGAAATCCAGGAAACAAAGAATGGGCGGCCCATAGTGCAGTGTGGCCTGAAACAATACCAGTTGTCAGCGCATGTTTGCAGCGGTGTTGTGCCCGACGATGCTGGCGGCTGGATCCAATTTATGCTTTGCTCCGCATGCGTCGTCCGTACACGTGCCGAATCCAGGTTTCCAAGCGTTCGGAGCAGTTGCTTCCAAACACGGCGGGTATCGCACCAGGACCGGACTAAGCGGCGGTTGGTCTTGGTAGTGCAGAAGAAATCCAGGAAACCAGGAATGGGCGGCCCATAGCAGTGTGGCCTGAAACAACAGCAGTTGTCAGCGCATGTTTGCAGCGGTGTTGTGCCCGAAGACGCTGGCGGCAGGATCCAATTTATGCTTTGCTCCGCATGCGTCGTCCGTACACGTGCCGAATCCAGGTTTCCAAGCGTTCGGAGCAGTTGCTTCCAAACACGGCGGATATCGCACCAGGACCGGACTAAGCGGCGGTTGGTCTTGGTAGTGCAGTAGAAATCCAGGAAACCAGGAATGGGCGGCCCATAGCAGTGTGGCCTGAAACAACAGCAGTTGTCAGCGCATGTTTGCAGCGGTGTTGTGCCCGACGATGCTGGCGGCTGGATTCAATTTATGCTTTGCTCCGCACGCGTCATCCGTACTCGTGCCGAATCCGGGTTGCCAAGCGTTCGGAGCAGTTGCTTTCAAACACGACGGGTATCGCAGCAGGACCGGACTAAGCTGCGGTTTGTCTTGGTAGTGCGAAAGAAATCCAGGAAACCAGGAATGCGCAGCCCATAGCAGTGTTGCCTGAAACAACAGCAGTTGTCAGCGCATGTTTGCAGCGGTGTTGTGCCCGACGATACTGGCGGCTGGATCCAATTTATTCTTTCCTCCGCATGCGTCGTCCGTACACGTGCCCAATCCGGGTTGCCAAGCGTTTGGAGCAGTTGCTTCCAAACACGGCGGGCATCGCAGCAGGACTGGACCAAGCGGCGGTTGGTCTTGGTAGTGCAGAAGAAATCCAGGAAACCAGGAATGGGCGGCCCATAGCAGTGTGGCCTGAAAAAACAGCAGTTGTGAGCGCATGTTTGCAGCGGTGTTGTGCCCGACGATGCTGGCGGCTGGATCCAATTTATGCTTTCCTCCGCATGCGTCGTCCGTACACGTGCCGAATCCGGGTTGCAAAGCGTACGGAGCAGTTGCTTCCAAACAAGGCGGGTATCGCAGCAGGACCGGACTAAGCAGCGGTTGGTCTTGGTTGTGCAGAAGAAATCCAGGAAACCAGAAATGGGTGGCCCATAGCAGTGGGGCCTGAAACAACAGCAGTTGTCAGCGCATGTTTGCAGCGGTGTTGTGCCGACGATGCTGGCGGCTGGATCCAATTTATGCTTTCCTCCGCATGCGTCGTCCGTACACGTGCCGAATCCAGGTTGCCATGCGCTCGGAGAAGTTGCTTCCAAACACGGCGGGTATCGCAGCAGGACCGGACTAAGCGGCGGTTGGTCTTGGTAGTGAAGAAGAAATCCAGGAAACCAGGAATGGGCGGCCCATAGCAGTGTGGCCTGAAACAACAGAAGTTGTCAGCGCATGTTTGCAGCGGTGTTGTGCCCGACGATGCTGGCGGCTGGATCCAATTTATGCTTTGCTCCGCATGCGTCGTCCGTACACGTGCCCAATCCGGGTTGCCAAGCGTTCGGAGCAGTTGCTTCCAAACACGGCGGGTATCGCAGCAGGACCGGACTAAGCGGCGGTTGGTCTTGGTAGTGAAGAAGAAATCCAGGTAACCAGGAATGGGCGGCCCATAGCAGTGTGGCCTGAAACAACAGAAGTTGTCAGCGCATGTTTGCAGCGGTGTTCTGCCCGACGAGGCTGACGGCTGGATCCAATTTTTGCTTTCCTCCGCATGCGTCGTCCGTACACGTGCCGAATCCGGGTTGCCAAGCGTACGGAGCAGTTGCTTCCAAACACGGCGGGTATCGCCGCAGGACCGGACTAAGCGGCGGTTGGTCTTGGTAGTGCAGAAGAAATCCAGGAAACCAGGAATGGGCGGCCCATAGCAGTGTGGCCTGAAACAACAGCAGCTGTGAGCGCATGTTTGCAGCGGTGTTGTGCCGACGATGCTGGCGGCTGGATCCAATTTATGCTTTGCTCCGCATGCGTCGTCCGTACAACTGCCAAATCCGGGTTGCCAAGCGTTCCAAACACGGCGGGTATCGCAGAAGGACCGGACTAAGCGGCGGTTGGTCTTGGTAGTGAAGAAGAAATCCAGGAAACCAGGAATGGGCGGCCCATAGCAGTGTGGCCTGAAAAAACAGCAGTTATGAGCGCATGTTTGCAGCGGTGTTGTGCCCGACGATGCTGGCGGCTGGATCCAATTTATGCTTTGCTCCGCATGCGTCGTCCGTACAACTGCCAAATCCGGGTTGCCAAGCGTTCGGAGCAGTTGCTTCCAAACACGGCGGGTATCGCAGCAGGACCGGACTAAGCGGCTGTTGGTCTTGGTAGTGAAGAAGAAATCCAGGAAACCAGGAATGGGCGGCCCATAGCAGTGTGGCCTGAAAAAACAGCAGTTATGAGCGCATGTTTGCAGTGGTGTTGTGCCCGACGATGCTGGCGGCTGGATCCAATTTATGCTTTACTCCGCATGCGTCGTCCGTACACGTGCCCAATCTGGGTTGCCAAGCGTTTGGAGCAGTTGCTTCCAAACACGTCGGGTATCGCAGCAGGACCGGACTAAGCGGCGGTTGGTCTTGGTTGTGCAGAAGAAATCCAGGAAACCAGGAATGGGCGGCCCATAGCAGTGTGGCCTGAAACAACAGCAGTTGTCAGCGCATGTTTGCAGCGGTGTTGTGCCCGACGATGCTGACGGCTGGATCCAATTTATGCTTTCCTCCGCATGCGTCGTCCGTACACGTGCCGAATCCGGGTTGCCAAGCGTACGGAGCAGTTGCTTCCAAACACGGCGGGTATCGCCGCAGGACCGGACTAAGCGGCGGTTGGTCTTGGTAGTGCAGAAGAAATCCAGGAAACCAGGAATGGGCGGCCCATAGCAGTGTGGCCTGAAACAACAGCAGCTGTGAGCGCATGTTTGCAGCGGTGTTGTGCCGACGATGCTGGCGGCTGGATCCAATTTATGCTTTGCTCCGCATGCGTCGTCCGTACAACTGCCAAATCGGGGTTGCCAAGCGTTCCAAACACGGCGGGTATCGCAGCAGGACCGGACTAAGCGGCGGTTGGTCTTGGTAGTGAAGAAGAAATCCAGGAAACCAGGAATGGGCGGCCCATAGCAGTGTGGCCTGAAAAAACAGCAGTTATGAGCGCATGTTTGCAGCGGTGTTGTGCCCGACGATGCTGGCGGCTGGATCCAATTTATGCTTTACTCCGCATGCGTCGTCCGTACACGTGCCCAATCCGGGTTGTCAAGCGTTTGGAGCAGTTGCTTCCAAACACGGCGAGTATCGCAGCAGGACCGGACTAAGCGGCGGTTGGTCTTGGTTGTGCAGAAGAAATCCACGAAACCAGGAATGGGCGGCCCATAGCAGTGTGGCCTGAAACAACAGCAGTTGTCAGCGCATGTTTGCAGCGGTGTTGTGCCCTACGATGCTGGCGGCTGGATCCAATTTATGCTTTGCTCCGCATGCGTCGTCCGTTCACGTGCTAAATCTTGGTTGTCAAGCGTTCGGAGCAGTTGCTTTCAAACACGGCGGGTATCGCAGCAGGACCGTACTAAGCGGCGGTTGGTCTTGGTAGTGAAGAAGAAATCCAGGAAACCAGGAATGGGCGGCCCATAGCAGTGTGGCCTGAAACAACAGCAGCTGTGAGCGCATGTTTGCAGCGGTGTTGTGCCGACGATGCTGGTGGCTGGATCCAATTTACGCTTTGCTCCGCATGCGTCGTCCGTACAACTGCCAAATCCGGGTTGCCAAGCGTTCGGAGCAGTTGCTTCCAAACACGGCGGGTATCGCAGCAGGACCGGACTAAGCGGCGGTTGGTCTTGGTAGTGCAGAAGAAATCCAGGAAACCAGAAATGGGCGGCCCATAGCAGTGAGGCCTGAAACAACAGCAGTTGTCAGCGCATGTTTGCAGCGGTGTTGTGCCGACGATGCTGGCGGCTGGATCCAATTTTTGCTTTCCTCCGCATGCGTCGTCCGTACACGTGCCGAATCCGGGTTGCAAAGCGTACGGAGCAGTTGCTTCCAAACACGGCGGGTATCGCAGCAGGACCGGACTAAGCAGCGGTTGGTCTTGGTAGTGCAGAAGAAATCCAGGAAACCAGAAATGGGTGGCCGATAGCAGTGTGGCCTGAAAAAACAGCAGTTATGAGCGCATGTTTGCAGCGGTGTTGTGCCGACGATGCTGGCGGCTGGATCCAATTTATGCTTTCCTCCGCATGCGTCGTCCGTACACGTGCCGAATCCGGGTTGCCAAGCGTTCGGAGCAGTTGCTTCCAAACACGGCGGGTATCGCAGCAGGACCGGACTAAGCGGCGGTTGGTCTTAGTAGTGCAGAATAAATCCAGGAAACCAGGAATGGGCGGCCCATAGCATCGTGGCCTGAAACAACAGCAGCTGTGAGCGCATGTTTGCAGCGGTGTTGTGCCCGACGATGCTGGCGGCTGGATCTAATTTATGCTTTGCTCCGCATGCGTCGTCCGTACACGTGTCCAATCCGGGTTGCCAAGCGTTTGGAGCAGTTGCTTCCAAACACGGCGGGTATCGCAGCAGGACCGGACTAAGCGGCGGTTGGTCTTGTTTGTGCAGAAGAAATCCAGGAAACCAGGAATGGGCGGCCCATAGCAGTGTGGCCTGAAACAACAGCAGTTGTCAGCGCATGTTTGCAGCGGTGTTGTGCGCGACGATGCTGGCGCCTGGGTCCAGTTTATGCTTTGCTCCACATGCGTCGTCCGTACACGTGCCGAATCTAGGTTGCCATGCGCTCGGAGAAGTTGCTTACAAACACGGCGGGTATCGTAGCAGGACCGGACTAAGCGGCGGTTGGTCTTGGTAGTGCAGAAGAAATCCAGGAAACAAAGAATGGGCGGCCCATAGTGCAGTGTGGCCTGAAACAATACCAGTTGTCAGCGCATGTTTGCAGCGGTGTTGTGCCCGAAGATGCTGGCGGCTGGATCCAATTTATGCTTTGCTCCGCATGCGTCGCCCGTACACGTGCCGAATCCAGGTTTCCAAGCGTTCGGAGCAGTTGCTTCCAAACACGGCGGGTATCGCACCAGGACCGGACTAAGCGGCGGTTGGTCTTGGTAGTGCAGAAGAAATCCAGGAAACCAGGAATGGGCGGCCCTTAGCAGTGTGGCCTGAAACAACAGCAGTTGTCAGCGCATGTTTGCAGCGGTGTTGTGCCCGAAGACGCTGGCGGCAGGATCCAATTTATGCTTTGCTCCGCATGCGTCGTCCGTACACGTGCCGAATCCAGGTTTCCAAGCGTTCGGAGCAGTTGCTTCCAAACACGGCGGATATCGCACCAGGACCGGACTAAGCGGCGGCTGGTCTTGGTAGTGCAGTAGAAATCCAGGAAACCAGGAATGGGCGGCCCATAGCAGTGTGGCCTGAAACAATACCAGTTGTCAGCGCATGTTTGCAGCGGTGTTGTGCCCGAAGATGCTGGCGGCTGGATTCAATTTATGCTTTGCTCCGCACGCGTCATCCGTACTCGTGCCGAATCCGGGTTGCCAAGCATTCGGAGCAGTTGCTTTCAAACACGACGGGTATCGCAGCAGGACCGGACTAAGCTGCGGTTGGTCTTGGTAGTGCGAAAAAAATCCAGGAAACCAGGAATGCGCAGCCCATAGCAGTGTGGCCTGAAACAACAGCAGTTGTCAGCGCATGTTTGCAGCGGTGTTGTGCCCGACGATACTGGCGGCTGGATCCAATTTATTCTTTCCTCCGCATGCGTCGTCCGTACACGTGCCCAATCCGGGTTGCCAAGCGTTTGGAGCAGTTGCTTCCAAACACGGCGGGCATCGCAGCAGGACTGGACCAAGCGGCGGTTGGTCTTGGTAGTGCAGAAGAAATCCAGGAAACCAGGAATGGGCGGCCCATAGCAGTGTGGCCTGAAAAAACAGCAGTTGTGAGCGCATGTTTGCAGCGGTGTTGTGCCCGACGATGCTGGCGGCTGGATCGAATTTATGCTTTGCTCCGCATGCGTCGTCCGTACACGTGCCGAATCCGGGTTGCCAAGCGTACGGAGCAGTTGCTTCCAAACACGGCGGGTATCGCCGCAGGACCGGACTAAGCGGCGCTTGGTCTTGGTAGTGCAGAAGAAATCCAGGAAACCAGGAATGGGCGGCCCATAGCAGTGTGGCCTGAAACAACAGCAGCTGTGAGCGCATGTTTGCAGCGGTGTTGTTCCGACGATGCTGGCGGCTGGATCCAATTTATGCTTTGCTCCGCATGCGTCGTCCGTACAACTGCCAAATCCGGGTTGCCAAGCGTTCCAAACACGGCGGGTATCGCAGCAGGACCGGACTAAGCGGCGGTTGGTCTTGGTAGTGAAGAAGAAATCCAGGAAACCAGGAATGGGCGGCCCATAGCAGTGTGGCCTGAAAAAACAGCAGTTATGAGCGCATGTTTGCAGCGGTGTTGTGCCCGACGATGCTGGCGGCTGGATCCAATTTATGCTTTGCTCCGCATGCGTCGTCCGTACAACTGCCAAATCCGGGTTGCCAAGCGTTCGGAGCAGTTGCTTCCAAACACGGCGGGTATCGCAGCAGGACCGGACTAAGCGGCTGTTGGTCTTGGTAGTGAAGAAGAAATCCAGGAAACCAGGAATGGGCGGCCCATAGCAGTGTGGCCTGAAAAAACAGCAGTTATGAGCGCATGTTTGCAGCGGTGTTGTGCCCGACGATGCTGGCGGCTGAATCCAATTTATGCTTTACTCCGCATGCGTCGTCCGTACACGTGCCCAATCTGGGTTGCCAAGCGTTTGGAGCAGTTGCTTCCAAACACGTCGGGTATCGCAGCAGGACCGGACTAAGCGGCGGTTGGTCTTGGTTGTGCAGAAGAAATCCAGGAAACCAGGAATGGGCGGCCCATAGCAGTGTGGCCTGAAACAACAGCAGTTGTCAGCGCATGTTTGCAGCGGTGTTGTGCCCGACGATGCTGACGGCTGGATCCAAGTTATGCTTTCCTCCGCATGCGTCGTCCGTACACGTGCCGAATCCGGGTTGCCAAGCGTACGGAGCAGTTGCTTCCAAACACGGCGGGTATCGCCGCAGGACCGGACTAAGCGGCGGTTGGTCTTGGTAGTGCAGAAGAAATCCAGGAAACCAGGAATGGGCGGCCCATAGCAGTGTGGCCTGAAACAACAGCAGCTGTGAGCGCATGTTTGCAGCGGTGTTGTGCCGACGATGCTGGCGGCTGGATCCAATTTATGCTTTGCTCCGCATGCGTCGTCCGTACAACTGCCAAATCGGGGTTGCCAAGCGTTCCAAACACGGCGGGTATCGCAGCAGGACCGGACTAAGCGGCGGTTGGTCTTGGTAGTGAAGAAGAAATCCAGGAAACCAGGAATGGGCGGCCCATAGCAGTGTGGCCTGAAAAAACAGCAGTTATGAGCGCATGTTTGCAGCGGTGTTGTGCCCGACGATGCTGGCGGCTGGATCCAATTTATGCTTTACTCCGCATGCGTCGTCCGTACACGTGCCCAATCCGGGTTGCCAAGCGTTTGGAGCAGTTGCTTCCAAACACGGCGAGTATCGCAGCAGGACCGGACTAAGCGGCGGTTGGTCTTGGTTGTGCAGAAGAAATCCACGAAACCAGGAATGGGCGGCCCATAGCAGTGTGGCCTGAAACAACAGCAGTTGTCAGCGCATGTTTGCAGCGGTGTTGTGCCCGACGATGCTGGCGGCTGGATCCAATTTATGCTTTGCTCCGCATGCGTCGTCCGTTCACGTGCTAAATCTTGGTTGTCAAGCGTTCGGAGCAGTTGCTTTCAAACACGGCGGGTATCGCAGCAGGACCGTACTAAGCGGCGGTTGGTCTTGGTAGTGAAGAAGAAATCCAGGAAACCAGGAATGGGCGGCCCATAGCAGTGTGGCCTGAAACAACAGCAGCTGTGAGCGCATGTTTGCAGCGGTGTTGTGCCGACGATGCTGGTGGCTGGATCCAATTTACGCTTTGCTCCGCATGCGTCGTCCGTACAACTGCCAAATCCGGGTTGCCAAGCGTTCGGAGCAGTTGCTTCCAAACACGGAGGGTATCGCAGCAGGACCGGACTAAGCGGCGGTTGGTCTTGGTAGTGCAGAAGAAATCCAGGAAACCAGAAATGGGCGGCCCATAGCAGTGAGGCCTGAAACAACAGCAGTTGTCAGCGCATGTTTGCAGCGGTGTTGTGCCAACGATTCTGGCGGCTGGATCCAATTTTTGCTTTCCTCCGCATGCGTCGTCCGTACACGTGCCGAATCCGGGTTGCAAAGCGTACGGAGCAGTTGCTTCCAAACACGGCGGGTATCGCAGCAGGACCGGACTAAGCAACGGTTGGTCTTGGTAGTGCAGAAGAAATCCAGGAAACAAGAAATGGGTGGCCGATAGCAGTGTGGCCTGAAAAAACAGCAAGTATGAGCGCACGTTTGCAGCGGTGTTGTGCCGACGATGCTGGCGGCTGGATCCAATTTATGCTTTCCTCCGCATGCGTCGTCCGTACACGTGCCGAATCCGGGTTGCCAAGCGTTCGGAGCAGTTGCTTCCAAACACGGCGGGTATCGCAGCAGGACCGGACTAAGCGGCGGTTGGTCTTAGTAGTGCAGAATAAATCCAGGAAACCAGGAATGGGCGGCCCATAGCATCGTGGCCTGAAACAACAGCAGCTGTGAGCGCATGTTTGCAGCGGTGTTGTGCCCGACGATGCTGGCGGCTGGATCTAATTTATGCTTTGCTCCGCATGCGTCGTCCGTACACGTGTCCAATCCGGGTTGCCAAGCGTTTGGAGCAGTTGCTTCCAAACACGGAGGGTATCGCAGCAGGACCGGACTAAGCGGCGGTTGGTCTTGGTTGTGCAGAAGAAATCCAGGAAACCAGGAATGGGCGGCCCATAGCAGTGTGGCCTGAAACAACAGCAGTTGTCAGCGCATGTTTGCAGCGGTGTTGTGCGCGACGATGCTGGCGCCTGGGTCCAGTTTATGCTTTGCTCCACATGCGTCGTCCGTACACGTGCCGAATCTAGGTTGCCATGCGCTCGGAGAAGTTGCTTACAAACACGGCGGGTATCGTAGCAGGACCGGACTAAGCGGCGGTTGGTCTTGGTAGTGCAGAAGAAATAAAGGAAACAAAGAATGGGCGGCCCATAGTGCAGTGTGGCCTGAAACAATACCAGTTGTCAGCGCATGTTTGCAGCGGTGTTGTGCCCGAAGATGCTGGCGGCTGGATCCAATTTATGCTTTGCTCCGCATGCGTCGCCCGTACACGTGCCGAATCCAGGTTTCCAAGCGTTCGGAGCAGTTGCTTCCAAACACGGCGGGTATCGCACCAGGACCGGACTAAGCGGCGGTTGGTCTTGGTAGTGCAGAAGAAATCCAGGAAACCAGGAATGGGCGGCCCTTAGCAGTGTGGCCTGAAACAACAGCAGTTGTCAGCGCATGTTTGCAGCGGTGTTGTGCCCGAAGACGCTGGCGGCAGGATCCAATTTATGCTTTGCTCCGCATGCGTCGTCCGTACACGTGCCGAATCCAGGTTTCCAAGCGTTCGGAGCAGTTGCTTCCAAACACGGCGGATATCGCACCAGGACCGGACTAAGCGGCGGCTGGTCTTGGTAGTGCAGTAGAAATCCAGGAAACCAGGAATGGGCGGCCCATAGCAGTGTGGCCTCAAACAACAGCAGTTGTCAGCGCATGTTTGCAGCGGTGTTGTGCCCGACGATGCTGGCGGCTGGATTCAATTTATGCTTTGCTCCGCACGCGTCATCCGTACTCGTGCCGAATCCGGGTTGCCAAGCATTCGGAGCAGTTGCTTTCAAACACGACGGGTATCGCAGCAGGACCGGACTAAGCTGCGGTTGGTCTTGGTAGTGCGAAAGAAATCCAGGAAACCAGGAATGCGCAGCCCATAGCAGTGTGGCCTGAAACAACAGCAGTTGTCAGCGCATGTTTGCAGCGGTGTTGTGCCCGACGATACTGGCGGCTGGATCCAATTTATTCTTTCCTCCGCATGCGTCGTCCGTACACGTGCCCAATCCGGGTTGCCAAGCGTTTGGAGCAGTTGCTTCCAAACACGGCGGGCATCGCAGCAGGACTGGACCAAGCAGCGGTTGGTCTTGGTAGTGCAGAAGAAATCCAGGAAACCAGGAATGGGCGGCCCATAGCAGTGTGGCCTGAAAAAACAGCAGTTGTGAGCGCATGTTTGCAGCGGTGTTGTGCCCGACGATGCTGGCGGCTGGATCCAATTTATGCTTTGCTCCGCATGCGTCGTCCGTACACGTGCCCAATCCGGGTTGCCAAGCGTTCGGAGCAGTTGCTTCCAAACACGGCGGGTATCGCAGCAGGACCGGACTAAGCGGCGGTTGGTCTTGGTAGTGAAGAAGAAATCCAGGAAACCAGGAATGGGCGGCCCATAGCAGTGTGGCCTGAAACAACAGCAGCTGTGAGCGCATGTTTGCAGCGGTGTTGTGCCGACGATGCTGGCGGCTGGATCCAATTTATGCTTTCCTCCGCATGCGTCGTCCGTACACGTGCCGAATCCGGGTTGCAAAGCGTACGGAGCAGTTGCTTCCAAACACGGCGGGTATCGCAGCAGGACCGGACTAAGCAGCGGTTGGTCTTGGTTGTGCAGAAGAAATCCAG
Organism: Haemaphysalis longicornis; assembly: GCF_048455015.1. Classification (NCBI taxonomy): domain Eukaryota; kingdom Metazoa; phylum Arthropoda; class Arachnida; order Ixodida; family Ixodidae; genus Haemaphysalis; species Haemaphysalis longicornis. Next base: position 783,569 of record NW_027526452.1, read on the forward strand.
GAAACCAGAAATGGGTGGCCCATAGCAGTGGGGCCTGAAACAACAGCAGTTGTCAGCGCATGTTTGCAGCGGTGTTGTGCCGACGATGCTGGCGGCTGGATCCAATTTATGCTTTCCTCCGCATGCGTCGTCCGTACACGTGCCGAATCCAGGTTGCCATGCGCTCGGAGAAGTTGCTTCCAAACACGGCGGGTATCGCAGCAGGACCGTACTAAGCGGCGGTTGGTCTTGGTAGTGCAGAAGAAATCCAGGAAACCAGGAATGGGCGGCCCATAGCAGTGTGGCCTGAAAAAACAGCAGTTGTGAGCGCATGTTTGCAGCGGTGTTGTGCCCGACGATGCTGGCGGCTGGATCCAATTTATGCTTTGCTCCGCATGCGTCGTCCGTACACGTGCCCAATCCGGGTTGCCAAGCGTTTGGAGCAGTTGCTTCCAAGCACGGCGGGTATCGCAGCAGGACCGGACTAAGCGGCGGTTGGTCTTGGTTGTGCAGAAGAAATCCAGGAAACCAGGAATGGGCGGCCCATAGCAGTGTGGCCTGAAACAACAGCAGTTGTCAGCGCATGTTTGCAGCGGTGTTGTGCCCGACGATGCTGGCGGCTGGATCCAATTTATGCTTTCCTCCGCATGCGTCGTCCGTACACGTGCCGAATCCGGGTTGCCAAGCGTACGGAGCAGTTGCTTCCAAACACGGCGGGTATCGCCGCAGCACCGGACTAAGCGGCGGATGGTCTTGGTAGTGCAGAAGAAGTCCAGGAAACCAGGAATGGGCGGCCCATAGCAGTGTGGCCTGAAACAACAGCAGTTGTCAGCGCATGTTTGCAGCGGTGTTGTGCCGACGATGCTGGCGGCAGGATCCAATTTATGCCTTGCTCCGCATGCGTCGTCCGTTCACGTGCTAAATCTTGGTGGTCAAGCGTTCGGAGCAGTTGCTTTCAAACACGGCGGGTATCGCAGCAGGACCGTACTAAGCGGCGGTTGGTCTTGGTAGTGAAGAAGAAATCCAGGAAACCAGGAATGGGCGGCCCCTAGCAGTGTGGCCTGAAACAACAGCAGCTGTGAGCGCATGTTTGCAGCGGTGTTGTGCCGACGATGCTGGCGGCTGGATCCAATTTATGCTTTGCTCTGCATGCGTCGTCCGTACAACTGCCAAATCCGGGTTGCCAAGCGTTCGGAGCAGTTGCTTCCAAACACGGCGGGTATCGCAGCAGGACCGGACTAAGCGGCGGTTGGTCTTGGTAGTGCAGAAGAAATCCAGGAAACCAGAAATGGGCGGCCCATAGCAGTGAGGCCTCAAACAACAGCAGTTGTCAGCGCATGTTTGCAGCGGTGTTGTGCCGACGATGCTGGCGGCTGGATCCAATTTATGCTTTCCTCCGCATGCGTCGTCCATACACATGCCGAATCCGGGTTGCAAAGCGTACGGAGCAGTTGCTTCCAAACACGGCGGGTATCGCAGCAGGACCGGACTAAGCAGCGGTTGGTCTTGGTAGTGCAGAAGAAATCCAGGAAACAGGAATGGGCGGCCCATAGCAGTGTGGCCTGAAACAACAGCAGTTGTCAGCGCATGTTTGCAGCGGTGTTGTGCCCGAAGATGCTGGCGGCAGGATCCAATTTATGCTTTGCTCCGCATGCGTCGTCCGTACACGTGCCGAATCCGGGTTGCCAAGCGTTCGGAGCAGTTGCTTCCAAACACGGCGGGTATCGCAGCAGGACCGGACTAAGCTGCGGTTGGTCTTGGTAGTGCAGAAGAAATCCAGGAAACCAGGAATGTGCGGCCCATAGCAGTGTGGCCTGAAACAACAGCAGTTGTCAGCGCATGTTTGCAGCGGTGTTGTGCCCGACGATGCTGGTGGCAGGATTCAATTTATGCTTTGCTCCGCACGCGTCATCCGTACACGTGCCGAATCCGGGTTGCCAATCGTTCGGAGCAGTTGCTTTCAAACACGACGGGTATCGCAGCAGGACCGGACTAAGCTGCAGTTGGTCTTGGTAGTGCGAAAGAAATCCAGGAAACCAGGAATGGGCAGCCCATAGCAGTGTGGCCTGAGACAACAGCAGTTGTCAGCGCATGTTTGCAGCGGTGTTGTGCCCGACGATACTGGCAGCTGGATCCAATTTATGCTTTCCTCCGCATGCGTCGTCCGTACACGTGCCCAATCCGGGTTGCCAAGCGTTTGGAGCAGTTGCTTCCAAACACGGCGGGTATCGCAGCAGGACCGGACTAAGCGGCGGTTGGTCTTGGTAGCGCAGAAGAAATCCAGGAAACCAGGAATGGGCGGCCCATAGCAGTGTGGCCTGAAAAAACAGCAGTTGTGAGCGCATGTTTGCAGCGGTGTTGTGCCCGACGATGCTGGTTGCTGGATCCAATTTATGCTTTGCTCCGCATGCGTCGTCCGTACACGTGCCCAATCCGGGTTGCCAAGCGTTCGGAGCAGTTGCTTCCAAACACGGCGGGTATCGCAGAAGGACCGGACTAAGCGGCGGTTGGTCTTGGTAGTGAAGACGACATCCAGGAAACCAGGAATGGGCGGCCCATAGCAGTGTGGCTTGAAAAAACAGCAGTTGTGAGCGCATGTTTGCAGTGGTGTTGTGCCCGACGATGCTGGCGGCTGGATCCAATTTATGCTTTGCTCCGCATGCGTCGTCCGTACACGTGCCCAATCCGGGTTGCCAAGCGTTCGGAGAAGTTGCTTCCAAACACGGCGGGTATCGCAGCAGGACCGGACTAAGCGGCGGTTGGTCTTGGTAGTGAAGAAGAAATCCAGGAAACCAGGAATGGGCGGCCCATAGCAGTGTGGCCTGAAAAAACAGCAGTTATGACCGCATGTTTGCAGCGGTGTTGTGCCCGACGATGCTGGCGGCTGGATCCAATTTATGCTTGGCTCCGCATGCGTCGTCCATTCACGTGCCAAATCTTTGTTGTCAAGCGTTCGGAGCAGTTGCTTCCAAACACGGCGGGTATCGCAGCAGGACCGTACTAAGCGGCGGTTGGTCTTGGTAGTGCAGAAGAAATCCAGGAAACAAGGAATGGGCGGCCCATAGCAGTGTGGCCTGAAAAAACAGCAGTTGTGAGCGCATGTTTGCAGCGGTGTTGTGCCCGACGATGCTGGCGGCTGGATCCAATTTATGCTTTGCTCCGCATGCGTCGTCCGTACACGTGCCCAATCCGGGTTGCCAAGCGTTTGGAGCAGTTGCTTGCAAACACGGCGGCTATCGCAGCAGGACCGGACTAAGCGGCGGTTGGTCTTGGTTGTTCAGAAGAAATCCAGGAAACCAGGAATGGGCGGCTCATAGCAGTGTGGCCTGAAAAAACAGCAGTTGTCAGCGCATGTTTGCAGCGGTGTTGTGCCCGACGATGCTGGCGGCTGGATCCAATTTATGCTTTCCTCCACATGCGTCGTCCGTACACGTGCCGAATCCGGGTTGCCAAGCGTTCGGAGCAGTTGCTTCCAAACACGGCGGGTATCGCAGCAGGACCGGACTAAGCTGCGGTTGGTCTTGGTAGTGCAGAAGAAATCCAGGAAACCAGGAATGTGCGGCCCATAGCAGTGTGGCCTGAAACAACAGCAGTTGTCAGCGCATGTTTGCAGTGGTGTTGTGCCCGACGATGCTGGTGGCAGGATTCAATTTATGCTTTGCTCCGCACGCGTCATCCGTACACGTGCCGAATCCGGGTTGCCAATCGTTCGGAGCAGTTGCTTTCAAACACGACGGGTATCGCAGCAGGACCGGACTAAGCTGCGGTTCGTCTTGGTAGTGCGAAAGAAATCCAGGAAACCAGGAATGGGCAGCCCATAGCAGTGTGGCCTGAGACAACAGCAGTTGTCAGCGCATGTTTGCAGCGGTGTTGTGCCCGACGATACTGGCAGCTGGATCCAATTTATGCTTTCCTCCGCATGCGTCGTCCGTACACGTGCCCAATCCGGGTTGCCAAGCGTTTAGAGCAGTTGCTTCCAAACACGGCGGGTATCGCAGCAGGACCGGACTAAGCGGCGGTTGGTCTTGGTAGCGCAGAAGAAATCCAGGAAACCAGGAATGGGCGGCCCATAGCAGTGTGGCCTGAAAAAACAGCAGTTGTGAGCGCATGTTTGCAGCGGTGTTGTGCCCGACGATGCTGGTTGCTGGATCCAATTTATGCTTTGCTCCGCATGCGTCGTCCGTACACGTGCCCAATCCGGGTTGCCAAGCGTTCGGAGCAGTTGCTTCCAAACACGGCGGGTATCGCAGCAGGACCGGACTAAGCGGCGGTTGGTCTTGGTAGTGAAGAAGAAATCCAGGAAACCAGGAATGGGCGGCCCATAGCAGTGTGGCTTGAAAAAACAGCAGTTGTGAGCGCATGTTTGCAGTGGTGTTGTGCCCGACGATGCTGGCGGCTGGATCCAATTTATGCTTTGCTCCGCATGCGTCGTCCGTACACGTGCCCAATCCGGGTTGCCAAGCGTTCGGAGAAGTTGCTTCCAAACACGGCGGGTATCGCAGCAGGACCGGACTAAGCGGCGGTTGGTCTTGGTAGTGAAGAAGAAATCCAGGAAACCAGGAATGGGCGGCCCATAGCAGTGTGGCCTGAAAAAACAGCAGTTATGACCGCATGTTTGCAGCGGTGTTGTGCCCGACGATGCTGGCGGCTGGATCCAATTTATGCTTGGCTCCGCATGCGTCGTCCATTCACGTGCCAAATCTTTGTTGTCAAGCGTTCGGAGCAGTTGCTTCCAAACACGGCGGGTATCGCAGCAGGACCGTACTAAGCGGCGGTTGGTCTTGGTAGTGCAGAAGAAATCCAGGAAACCAGGAATGGGCGGCCCATAGCAGTGTGGCCTGAAAAAACAGCAGTTGTGAGCGCATGTTTTCAGCGGTGTTGTGCCCGACGATGCTGACGGCTGGATCCAATTTATGCTTTCCTCCGCATGCGTCGTCCGTACACGTGCCCAATCCGGGTTGCCAAGCGTACGAAGCAGTTGCTTCCAAACACGGCGGGTATCCCCGCAGGACCGGACTAAGCGGCGGTTGGTCTTGGTAGTGCAGAAGAAATCCAGGAAACCAGGAATGGGCGGCCCATAGCAGTGTGGCCTGAAACAACAGCAGCTGTGAGCGCATGTTTGCAGCGGTGTTGTGCCGACGATGCTGGCGGCTGGATCCAATTTATGCTTTGCTCCGCATGCGTCGTCCGTACACGTGCCCAATCCGGGTTGCCAAGCGTTTGGAGCAGTTGCTTCCAAACACGGCGGGTATCGCAGCAGGACCGGACTAAGCGGCAGTTGGTCTTGGTTGTGCAGAAGAAATCCACGAAACCAGGAATGGGCGGCCCAAAGCAGTGTGGCCTGAAACAACAGCAGTTGTCAGCGCATGTTTGCAGCGGTGTTGTGCCCGACGATGCTGGCGGCTGGATCCAATTTATGCTTTGCTCCGCATGCGTCGTCCGTTCACGTGCTAAATCTTGGTTGTCAAGCGTTCGGAGCAGTTGCTTTCAAACACGGCGGGTATCGCAGCAGGACCGTACTAAGCGGCGGTTGGTCTTGGTAGTGAAGAAGAAATCCAGGAAACCAGGAATGGGCGGCCCATAGCAGTGTGGCCTGAAACAACAGCAGCTGTGAGCGCATGTTTGCAGCGGTGTTGTGCCGACGATGCTGGCGGCTGGATCCAATTTACGCTTTGCTCCGCATGCGTCGTCCGTACAACTGCCAAATCCGGGTTGCCAAGCGTTCGGAGCAGTTGCTTCCAAACACGGCGGGTATCGCAGCAGGACCGGACTAAGCGGCGGTTGGTCTTGGTAGTGCAGAAGAAATCCAGGAAACCAGAAATGGGCGGCCCATAGCAGTGAGGCCAGAAACAACAGCAGTTGTCAGCGCATGTTTGCAGCGGTGTTGTGCCCGACGATGCTGGCGGCTGGATCCAATTTATGCTTTGCTCCGCATGCGTCGTCCGTTCACGTGCTAAATCTTGGTTGTCAAGCGTTCGGAGCAGTTGCTTTCAAACACGGCGGGTATCGCAGCAGGACCGTACTAAGCGGCGGTTGGTCTTGGTAGTGAAGAAGAAATCGAGGAAACCAGGAATGGGTGGCCGATAGCAGTGGGGCCTGAAACAACAGCAGTTGTGAGCGCATGTTTGCAGCGGTGTTGTGCCGACGATGCTGGCGGCTGGATCCAATTTATGCTTTCCTCCGCATGCGTCGTCCGTACACGTGCCGAATCCAGGTTGCCATGCGCTCGGAGAAGTTGCTTCCAAACACGGCGGGTATCGCAGCAGGACCGGACTAAGCGGCGGTTGGTCTTGGTAGTGCAGAAGAAATCCAGGAAACCAGAAATGGGCGGCCCATAGCAGTGAGGCCTGAAACAACAGCAGTTGTCAGCGCATGTTTGCAGCGGTGTTGTGCCGACGATGCTGGCGGCTGGATCCAATTTTTGCTTTCCTCCGCATGCGTCGTCCGTACACGTGCCGAATCCGGGTTGCAAAGCGTACGGAGCAGTTGCTTCCAAACACGGCGGGTATCGCAGCAGGACCGGACTAAGCAGCGGTTGGTCTTGGTAGTGCAGAAGAAATCCAGGAAACCAGAAATGGGTGGCCGATAGCATCGTGGCCTGAAACAACAGCAGCTGTGAGCGCATGTTTGCAGCGGTGTTGTGCCCGACGATGCTGGCGGCTGGATCTAATTTATGCTTTGCTCCGCATGCGTCGTCCGTACACGTGTCCAATCCGGGTTGCCAAGCGTTTGGAGCAGTTGCTTCCAAACACGGCGGGTATCGCAGCAGGACCGGACTAAGCGGCGGTTGGTCTTGGTTGTGCAGAAGAAATCCAGGAAACCAGGAATGGGCGGCCCATAGCAGTGTGGCCTGAAACAACAGCAGTTGTCAGCGCATGTTTGCAGCGGTGTTGTGCGCGACGATGCTGGCGCCTGGGTCCAGTTTATGCTTTGCTCCACATGCGTCGTCCGTACACGTGCCGAATCTAGGTTGCCATGCGCTCGGAGAAGTTGCTTACAAACACGGCGGGTATCGTAGCAGGACCGGACTAAGCGGCGGTTGGTCTTGGTAGTGCAGAAGAAATCCAGGAAACAAAGAATGGGCGGCCCATAGTGCAGTGTGGCCTGAAACAATACCAGTTGTCAGCGCATGTTTGCAGCGGTGTTGTGCCCGAAGATGCTGGCGGCTGGATCCAATTTATGCTTTGCTCCGCATGCGTCGCCCGTACACGTGCCGAATCCAGGTTTCCAAGCGTTCGGAGCAGTTGCTTCCAAACACGGCGGGTATCGCACCAGGACCGGACTAAGCGGCGGTTGGTCTTGGTAGTGCAGAAGAAATCCAGGAAACCAGGAATGGGCGGCCCTTAGCAGTGTGGCCTGAAACAACAGCAGTTGTCAGCGCATGTTTGCAGCGGTGTTGTTCCGACGATGCTGGCGGCTGGATCCAATTTATGCTTTGCTCCGCATGCGTCGTCCGTACAACTGCCAAATCCGGGTTGCCAAGCGTTCGGAGCAGTTGCTTCCAAACACGGCGGGTATCGCAGCAGGACCGGACTAAGCAGCGGTTGGTCTTGGTAGTGCAGAAGAAATCCAGGAAACCAGAAATGGGTGGCCGATAGCAGTGTGGCCTGAAAAAACAGCAGTTATGAGCGCATGTTTGCAGCGGTGTTGTGCCGACGATGCTGGCGGCTGGATCCAATTTATGCTTTCCTCCGCATGCGTCGTCCGTACACGTGCCGAATCCGGGTTGCCAAGCGTTTGGAGCAGTTGCTTTCAAACACGACGGGTATCGCAGCAGGACCGGACTAAGCTGCGGTTGGTCTTGGTAGTGCGAAAGAAATCCAGGAAACCAGGAATGCGCAGCCCATAGCAGTGTGGCCTGAAACAACAGCAGTTGTCAGCGCATGTTTGCAGCGGTGTTGTGCCCGACGATACTGGCGGCTGGATCCAATTTATTCTTTCCTCCGCATGCGTCGTCCGTACACGTGCCCAATCCGGGTTGCCAAGCGTTTGGAGCAGTTGCTTCCAAACACGGCGGGCATCGCAGCAGGACTGGACCAAGCGGCGGTTGGTCTTGGTAGTGCAGAAGAAATCCAGGAAACCAGGAATGGGCGGCCCAAAGCAGTGTGGCCTGAAAAAACAGCAGTTGTGAGCGCATGTTTGCAGCGGTGTTGTGCCCGACGATGCTGGCGGCTGGATCCAATTTATGCTTTGCTCCGCATGCGTCGTCCGTACACGTGCCGAATCCGGGTTGCCAAGCGTACGGAGCAGTTGCTTCCAAACACGGCGGGTATCGCCGCAGGACCGGACTAAGCGGCGCTTGGTCTTGGTAGTGCAGAAGAAATCCAGGAAACCAGGAATGGGCGGCCCATAGCAGTGTGGCCTGAAACAACAGCAGCTGTGAGCGCATGTTTGCAGCGGTGTTGTTCCGACGATGCTGGCGGCTGGATCCAATTTATGCTTTGCTCCGCATGCGTCGTCCGTACAACTGCCAAATCCGGGTTGCCAAGCGTTCGGAGCAGTTGCTTCCAAACACGGCGGGTATCGCAGCAGCACCGGACTAAGCGGCTGTTGGTCTTGGTAGTGAAGAAGAAATCCAGGAAACCAGGAATGGGCGGCCCATAGCAGTGTGGCCTGAAAAAACAGCAGTTATGAGCGCATGTTTGCAGCGGTGTTGTGCCCGACGATGCTGGCGGCTGAATGCAATTTATGCTTTACTCCGCATGCGTCGTCCGTACACGTGCCCAATCTGGGTTGCCAAGCGTTTGGAGCAGTTGCTTCCAAACACGTCGGGTATCGCAGCAGGACCGGACTAAGCGGCGGTTGGTCTTGGTTGTGCAGAAGAAATCCAGGAAAACAGGAATGGGCGGCCCATAGCAGTGTGGCCTGAAACAACAGCAGTTGTCAGCGCATGTTTGCAGCGGTGTTGTGCCCGACGATGCTGACGGCTGGATCCAAGTAATGCTTTCCTCCGCATGCGTCGTCCGTACACGTGCCGAATCCGGGTTGCCAAGCGTACGGAGCAGTTGCTTCCAAACACGGCGGGTATCGCCGCAGGACCGGACTAAGCGGCGGTTGGTCTTGGTAGTGCAGAAGAAATCCAGGAAACCAGGAATGGGCGGCCCATAGCAGTGTGGCCTGAAACAACAGCAGCTGTGAGCGCATGTTTGCAGCGGTGTTGTGCCGACGATGCTGGCGGCTGGATCCAATTTATGCTTTGCTCCGCATGCGTCGTCCGTACAACTGCCAAATCGGGGTTGCCAAGCGTTCCAAACACGGCGGGTATCGCAGCAGGACCGGACTAAGCGGCGGTTGGTCTTGGTAGTGAAGAAGAAATCCAGGAAACCAGGAATGGGCGGCCCATAGCAGTGTGGCCTGAAAAAACAGCAGTTATGAGCGCATGTTTGCAGCGGTGTTGTGCCCGACGATGCTGGCGGCTGGATCCAATTTATGCTTTACTCCGCATGCGTCGTCCATACACGTGCCCAATCCGGGTTGCCAAGCGTTTGGAGCAGTTGCTTCCAAACACGGCGAGTATCGCAGCAGGACCGGACTAAGCGGCGGTTGGTCTTGGTTGTGCAGAAGAAATCCACGAAACCAGGAATGGGCGGCCCATAGCAGTGTGGCCTGAAACAACAGCAGTTGTCAGCGCATGTTTGCAGCGGTGTTGTGCCCGACGATGCTGGCGGCTGGATCCAATTTATGCTTTGCTCCGCATGCGTCGTCCGTTCACGTGCTAAATCTTGGTTGTCAAGCGTTCGGAGCAGTTGCTTTCAAACACGGCGGGTATCGCAGCAGGACCGTACTAAGCGGCGGTTGGTCTTGGTAGTGAAGAAGAAATCCAGGAAACCAGGAATGGGCGGCCCATAGCAGTGTGGCCTGAAACAACAGCAGCTGTGAGCGCATGTTTGCAGCGGTGTTGTGCCGACGATGCTGGTGGCTGGATCCAATTTACGCTTTGCTCCGCATGCGTCGTCCGTACAACTGCCAAATCCGGGTTGCCAAGCGTTCGGAGCAGTTGCTTCCAAACACGGAGGGTATCGCAGCAGGACCGGACTAAGCGGCGGTTGGTCTTGGTAGTGCAGAAGAAATCCAGGAAACCAGAAATGGGCGGCCCATAGCAGTGAGGCCTGAAACAACAGCAGTTGTCAGCGCATGTTTGCAGCGGTGTTGTGCCGACGATGCTGGCGGCTGGATCCAATTTTTGCTTTCCTCCGCATGCGTCGTCCGTACACGTGCCGAATCCGGGTTGCAAAGCGTACGGAGCAGTTGCTTCCAAACACGGCGGGTATCGCAGCAGGACCGGACTAAGCAGCGGTTGGTCTTGGTAGTGCAGAAGAAATCCAGGAAACCAGAAATGGGTGGCCGATAGCAGTGTGGCCTGAAAAAACAGCAGTTATGAGCGCATGTTTGCAGCGGTGTTGTGCCGACGATGCTGGCGGCTGGATCCAATTTATGCTTTCCTCCGCATGCGTCGTCCGTACACGTGCCGAATCCGGGTTGCCAAGCGTTCGGAGCAGTTGCTTCCAAACACGGCGGGTATCGCAGCAGGACCGGACTAAGCGGCGGTTGGTCTTAGTAGTGCAGAATAAATCCAGGAAACCAGGAATGGGCGGCCCATAGCATCGTGGCCTGAAACAACAGCAGCTGTGAGCGCATGTTTGCAGCGGTGTTGTGCCCGACGATGCTGGCGGCTGGATCTAATTTATGCTTTGCTCCGCATGCGTCGTCCGTACACGTGTCCAATCCGGGTTGCCAAGCGTTTGGAGCAGTTGCTTCCAAACACGGCGGGTATCGCAGCAGGACCGGACTAAGCGGCGGTTGGTCTTGGTTGTGCAGAAGAAATCCAGGAAACCAGGAATGGGCGGCCCATAGCAGTGTGGCCTGAAACAACAGCAGTTGTCAGCGCATGTTTGCAGCGGTGTTGTGCGCGACGATGCTGGCGCCTGGGTCCAGTTTATGCTTTGCTCCACATGCGTCGTCCGTACACGTGCCGAATCTAGGTTGCCATGCGCTCGGAGAAGTTGCTTACAAACACGGCGGGTATCGTAGCAGGACCGGACTAAGCGGCGGTTGGTCTTGGTAGTGCAGAAGAAATCCAGGAAACAAAGAATGGGCGGCCCATAGTGCAGTGTGGCCTGAAACAATACCAGTTGTCAGCGCATGTTTGCAGCGGTGTTGTGCCCGAAGATGCTGGCGGCTGGATCCAATTTATGCTTTGCTCCGCATGCGTCGCCCGTACACGTGCCGAATCCAGGTTTCCAAGCGTTCGGAGCAGTTGCTTCCAAACACGGCGGGTATCGCACCAGGACCGGACTAAGCGGCGGTTGGTCTTGGTAGTGCAGAAGAAATCCAGGAAACCAGGAATGGGCGGCCCTTAGCAGTGTGGCCTGAAACAACAGCAGTTGTCAGCGCATGTTTGCAGCGGTGTTGTGCCCGAAGACGCTGGCGGCAGGATCCAATTTATGCTTTGCTCCGCATGCGTCGTCCGTACACGTGCCGAATCCAGGTTTCCAAGCGTTCGGAGCAGTTGCTTCCAAACACGGCGGATATCGCACCAGGACCGGACTAAGCGGCGGCTGGTCTTGGTAGTGCAGTAGAAATCCAGGAAACCAGGAATGGGCGGCCCATAGCAGTGTGGCCTCAAACAACAGCAGTTGTCAGCGCATGTTTGCAGCAGTGTTGTGCCCGACGATGCTGGCGGCTGGATTCAATTTATGCTTTGCTCCGCACGCGTCATCCGTACTCGTGCCGAATCCGGGTTGCCAAGCATTCGGAGCAGTTGCTTTCAAACACGACGGGTATCGCACCAGGACCGGACTAAGCGGCGGTTGGTCTTGGTAGTGCAGAAGAAATCCAGGAAACCAGGAATGGGCGGCCCTTAGCAGTGTGGCCTGAAACAACAGCAGTTGTCAGCGCATGTTTGCAGCGGTGTTGTGCCCGAAGACGCTGGCGGCAGGATCCAATTTATTCTTTCCTCCGCATGCGTCGTCCGTACACGTGCCCAATCCGGGTTGCCAAGCGTTTGGAGCAGTTGCTTCCAAACACGGCGGGCATCGCAGCAGGACTGGACCAAGCAGCGGTTGGTCTTGGTAGTGCAGAAGAAATCCAGGAAACCAGGAATGGGCGGCCCATAGCAGTGTGGCCTGAAAAAACAGCAGTTGTGAGCGCATGTTTGCAGCGGTGTTGTGCCCGACGATGCTGGCGGCTGGATCCAATTTATGCTTTGCTCCGCATGCGTCGTCCGTACACGTGCCCAATCCGGGTTGCCAAGCGTTCGGAGCAGTTGCTTCCAAACACGGCGGGTATCGCAGCAGGACCGGACTAAGCGGCGGTTGGTCTTGGTAGTGAAGAAGAAATCCAGGAAACCAGGAATGGGCGGCCCATAGCAGTGTGGCCTGAAACAACAGCAGCTGTGAGCGCATGTTTGCAGCGGTGTTGTGCCGACGATGCTGGCGGCTGGATCCAATTTATGCTTTCCTCCGCATGCGTCGTCCGTACACGTGCCGAATCCAGGTTGCCATGCGCTCGGAGAAGTTGCTTCCAAACACGGCGGGTATCGCAGCAGGACCGGACTAAGCAGCGGTTGGTCTTGGTTGTGCAGAAGAAATCCAGGAAACCAGAAATGGGTGGCCCATAGCAGTGGGGCCTGAAACAACAGCAGTTGTCAGCGCATGTTTGCAGCGGTGTTGTGCCGACGATGCTGGCGGCTGGATCCAATTTATGCTTTCCTCCGCATGCGTCGTCCGTACACGTGCCGAATCCAGGTTGCCATGCGCTCGGAGAAGTTGCTTCCAAACACGGCGGGTATCGCAGCAGGACCGGACTAAGCGGCGGTTGGTCTTGGTAGTGAAGAAGAAATCCAGGAAACCAGGAATGGGCGGCCCAGAGCAGTGTGGCCTGAAAAAACAGCAGTTATGAGCGCATGTTTGCAGCGGTGTTGTGCCCGACGATGCTGGCGGCTGGATCCAATTTATGCTTTGCTCCGCATGCGTCGTCCATTCACGTGCCAAATCTTTGTTGTCAAGCGTTCGGAGCAGTTGCTTCCAAACACGGCGGGTATCGCAGCAGGACCGTACTAAGCGGCGGTTGGTCTTGGTAGTGCAGAAGAAATCCAGGAAACCAGGAATGGGCGGCCCATAGCAGTGTGGCCTGAAAAAACAGCAGTTGTGAGCGCATGTTTGCAGCGGTGTTGTGCCCGACGATGCTGGCGGCTGGATCCAATTTATGCTTTGCTCCGCATGCGTCGTCCGTACACGTGCCCAATCCGGGTTGCCAAGCGTTTGGAGCAGTTGCTTCCAAGCACGGCGGGTATCGCAGCAGGACCGGACTAAGCGGCGGTTGGTCTTGGTTGTGCAGAAGAAATCCAGGAAACCAGGAATGGGCGGCCCATAGCAGTGTGGCCTGAAACAACAGCAGTTGTCAGCGCATGTTTGCAGCGGTGTTGTGCCCGACGATGCTGGCGGCTGGATCCAATTTATGCTTTCCTCCGCATGCGTCGTCCGTACACGTGCCGAATCCGGGTTGCCAAGCGTACGGAGCAGTTGCTTCCAAACACGGCGGGTATCGCCGCAGCACCGGACTAAGCGGCGGATGGTCTTGGTAGTGCAGAAGAAGTCCAGGAAACCAGGAATGGGCGGCCCATAGCAGTGTGGCCTGAAACAACAGCAGTTGTCAGCGCATGTTTGCAGCGGTGTTGTGCCGACGATGCTGGCGGCAGGATCCAATTTATGCTTTGCTCCGCATGCGTCGTCCGTTCACGTGCTAAATCTTGGTGGTCAAGCGTTCGGAGCAGTTGCTTTCAAACACGGCGGGTATCGCAGCAGGACCGTACTAAGCGGCGGTTGGTCTTGGTAGTGAAGAAGAAATCCAGGAAACCAGGAATGGGCGGCCCCTAGCAGTGTGGCCTGAAACAACAGCAGCTGTGAGCGCATGTTTGCAGCGGTGTTGTGCCGACGATGCTGGCGGCTGGATCCAATTTATGCTTTGCTCTGCATGCGTCGTCCGTACAACTGCCAAATCCGGGTTGCCAAGCGTTCAGAGCAGTTGCTTCCAAACACGGCGGGTATCGCAGCAGGACCGGACTAAGCGGCGGTTGGTCTTGGTAGTGCAGAAGAAATCCAGGAAACCAGAAATGGGCGGCCCATAGCAGTGAGGCCTCAAACAACAGCAGTTGTCAGCGCATGTTTGCAGCGGTGTTGTGCCGACGATGCTGGCGGCTGGATCCAATTTATGCTTTCCTCCGCATGCGTCGTCCATACACGTGCCGAATCCGGGTTGCAAAGCGTACGGAGCAGTTGCTTCCAAACACGGCGGGTATCGCAGCAGGACCGGACTAAGCAGCGGTTGGTCTTGGTAGTGCAGAAGAAATCCAGGAAACAGGAATGGGCGGCCCATAGCAGTGTGGCCTGAAACAACAGCAGTTGTCAGCGCATGTTTGCAGCGGTGTTGTGCCCGAAGATGCTGGCGGCAGGATCCAATTTATGCTTTGCTCCGCATGCGTCGTCCGTACACGTGCCGAATCCGGGTTGCCAAGCGTTCGGAGCAGTTGCTTCCAAACACGGCGGGTATCGCAGCAGGACCGGACTAAGCTGCGGTTGGTCTTGGTAGTGCAGAAGAAATCCAGGAAACCAGGAATGTGCGGCCCATAGCAGTGTGGCCTGAAACAACAGCAGTTGTCAGCGCATGTTTGCAGCGGTGTTGTGCCCGACGATGCTGGTGGCAGGATTCAATTTATGCTTTGCTCCGCACGCGTCATCCGTACACGTGCCGAATCCGGGTTGCCAATCGTTCGGAGCAGTTGCTTTCAAACACGACGGGTATCGCAGCAGGACCGGACTAAGCTGCAGTTGGTCTTGGTAGTGCGAAAGAAATCCAGGAAACCAGGAATGGGCAGCCCATAGCAGTGTGGCCTGAGACAACAGCAGTTGTCAGCGCATGTTTGCAGCGGTGTTGTGCCCGACGATACTGGCAGCTGGATCCAATTTATGCTTTCCTCCGCATGCGTCGTCCGTACACGTGCCCAATCCGGGTTGCCAAGCGTTTGGAGCAGTTGCTTCCAAACACGGCGGGTATCGCAGCAGGACCGGACTAAGCGGCGGTTGGTCTTGGTAGCGCAGAAGAAATCCAGGAAACCAGGAATGGGCGGCCCATAGCAGTGTGGCCTGAAAAAACAGCAGTTGTGAGCGCATGTTTGCAGCGGTGTTGTGCCCGACGATGCTGGTTGCTGGATCCAATTTATGCTTTGCTCCGCATGCGTCGTCCGTACACGTGCCCAATCCGGGTTGCCAAGCGTTCGGAGCAGTTGCTTCCAAACACGGCGGGTATCGCAGAAGGACCGGACTAAGCGGCGGTTGGTCTTGGTAGTGAAGACGACATCCAGGAAACCAGGAATGGGCGGCCCATAGCAGTGTGGCTTGAAAAAACAGCAGTTGTGAGCGCATGTTTGCAGTGGTGTTGTGCCCGACGATGCTGGCGGCTGGATCCAATTTATGCTTTGCTCCGCATGCGTCGTCCGTACACGTGCCCAATCCGGGTTGCCAAGCGTTCGGAGAAGTTGCTTCCAAACACGGCGGGTATCGCAGCAGGACCGGACTAAGCGGCGGTTGGTCTTGGTA
The DNA here is from genome assembly GCF_048455015.1 of Haemaphysalis longicornis. NCBI lineage: Eukaryota > Metazoa > Arthropoda > Arachnida > Ixodida > Ixodidae > Haemaphysalis > Haemaphysalis longicornis. The sequence goes on from NW_027526452.1 coordinate 799,144, forward strand.
GTGAAGAAAAAATCCAGGAAACCAGGAATGGGCGGCCCATAGCAGTGTGGCCTGAAAAAACAGCAGTTATGACCGCATGTTTGCAGCGGTGTTGTGCCCGACGATGCTGGCGGCTGGATCCAATTTATGCTTGGCTCCGCATGCGTCGTCCATTCACGTGCCAAATCTTTGTTGTCAAGCGTTCGGAGCAGTTGCTTCCAAACACGGCGGGTATCGCAGCAGGACCGTACTAAGCGGCGGTTGGTCTTGGTAGTGCAGAAGAAATCCAGGAAACCAGGAATGGGCGGCCCATAGCAGTGTGGCCTGAAAAAACAGCAGTTGTGAGCGCATGTTTGCAGCGGTGTTGTGCCCGACGATGCTGGCGGCTGGATCCAATTTATGCTTTGCTCCGCATGCGTCGTCCGTACACGTGCCCAATCCGGGTTGCCAAGCGTTTGGAGCAGTTGCTTGCAAACACGGCGGCTATCGCAGCAGGACCGGACTAAGCGGCGGTTGGTCTTGGTTGTTCAGAAGAAATCCAGGAAACCAGGAATGGGCGGCTCATAGCAGTGTGGCCTGAAAAAACAGCAGTTGTCAGCGCATGTTTGCAGCGGTGTTGTGCCCGACGATGCTGGCGGCTGGATCCAATTTATGCTTTCCTCCACATGCGTCGTCCGTACACGTGCCGAATCCGGGTTGCCAAGCGTTCGGAGCAGTTGCTTCCAAACACGGCGGGTATCGCAGCAGGACCGGACTAAGCTGCGGTTGGTCTTGGTAGTGCAGAAGAAATCCAGGAAACCAGGAATGTGCGGCCCATAGCAGTGTGGCCTGAAACAACAGCAGTTGTCAGCGCATGTTTGCAGTGGTGTTGTGCCCGACGATGCTGGTGGCAGGATTCAATTTATGCTTTGCTCCGCACGCGTCATCCGTACACGTGCCGAATCCGGGTTGCCAATCGTTCGGAGCAGTTGCTTTCAAACACGACGGGTATCGCAGCAGGACCGGACTAAGCTGCGGTTGGTCTTGGTAGTGCGAAAGAAATCCAGGAAACCAGGAATGGGCAGCCCATAGCAGTGTGGCCTGAGACAACAGCAGTTGTCAGCGCATGTTTGCAGCGGTGTTGTGCCCGACGATACTGGCAGCTGGATCCAATTTATGCTTTCCTCCGCATGCGTCGTCCGTTCACGTGCCCAATCCGGGTTGCCAAGCGTTTAGAGCAGTTGCTTCCAAACACGGCGGGTATCGCAGCAGGACCGGACTAAGCGGCGGTTGGTCTTGGTAGCGCAGAAGAAATCCAGGAAACCAGGAATGGGCGGCCCATAGCAGTGTGGCCTGAAAAAACAGCAGTTGTGAGCGCATGTTTGCAGCGGTGTTGTGCCCGACGATGCTGGTTGCTGGATCCAATTTATGCTTTGCTCCGCATGCGTCGTCCGTACACGTGCCCAATCCGGGTTGCCAAGCGTTCGGAGCAGTTGCTTCCAAACACGGCGGGTATCGCAGCAGGACCGGACTAAGCGGCGGTTGGTCTTGGTAGTGAAGAAGAAATCCAGGAAACCAGGAATGGGCGGCCCATAGCAGTGTGGCTTGAAAAAACAGCAATTGTGAGCGCATGTTTGCAGTGGTGTTGTGCCCGACGATGCTGGCGGCTGGATCCAATTTATGCTTTGCTCCGCATGCGTCGTCCGTACACGTGCCCAATCCGGGTTGCCAAGCGTTCGGAGAAGTTGCTTCCAAACACGGCGGGTATCGCAGCAGGACCGGACTAAGCGGCGGTTGGTCTTGGTAGTGAAGAAGAAATCCAGGAAACCAGGAATGGGCGGCCCATAGCAGTGTGGCCTGAAAAAACAGCAGTTATGACCGCATGTTTGCAGCGGTGTTGTGCCCGACGATGCTGGCGGCTGGATCCAATTTATGCTTGGCTCCGCATGCGTCGTCCATTCACGTGCCAAATCTTTGTTGTCAAGCGTTCGGAGCAGTTGCTTCCAAACACTGCGGGTATCGCAGCAGGACCGTACTAAGCGGCGGTTGGTCTTGGTAGTGCAGAAGAAATCCAGGAAACCAGGAATGGGCGGCCCATAGCAGTGTGGCCTGAAAAAACAGCAGTTGTGAGCGCATGTTTTCAGCGGTGTTGTGCCCGACGATGCTGACGGCTGGATCCAATTTATGCTTTCCTCCGCATGCGTCGTCCGTACACGTGCCGAATCCGGGTTGCCAAGCGTACGAAGCAGTTGCTTCCAAACACGGCGGGTATCCCCGCAGGACCGGACTAAGCGGCGGTTGGTCTTGGTAGTGCAGAAGAAATCCAGGAAACCAGGAATGGGCGGCCCATAGCAGTGTGGCCTGAAACAACAGCAGCTGTGAGCGCATGTTTGCAGCGGTGTTGTGCCGACGATGCTGGCGGCTGGATCCAATTTATGCTTTGCTTCGCATGCGTCGTCCGTACACGTGCCCAATCCGGGTTGCCAAGCGTTTGGAGCAGTTGCTTCCAAACACGGCGGGTATCGCAGCAGGACCGGACTAAGCGGCAGTTGGTCTTGGTTGTGCAGAAGAAATCCACGAAACCAGGAATGGGCGGCCCAAAGCAGTGTGGCCTGAAACAACAGCAGTTGTCAGCGCATGTTTGCAGCGGTGTTGTGCCCGACGATGCTGGCGGCTGGATCCAATTTATGCTTTGCTCCGCATGCGTCGTCCGTTCACGTGCTAAATCTTGGTTGTCAAGCGTTCGGAGCAGTTGCTTTCAAACACGGCGGGTATCGCAGCAGGACCGTACTAAGCGGCGGTTGGTCTTGGTAGTGAAGAAGAAATCCAGGAAACCAGGAATGGGCGGCCCATAGCAGTGTGGCCTGAAACAACAGCAGCTGTGAGCGCATGTTTGCAGCGGTGTTGTGCCGACGATGCTGGCGGCTGGATCCAATTTACGCTTTGCTCCGCATGCGTCGTCCGTACAACTGCCAAATCCGGGTTGCCAAGCGTTCGGAGCAGTTGCTTCCAAACACGGCGGGTATCGCAGCAGGACCGGACTAAGCGGCGGTTGGTCTTGGTAGTGCAGAAGAAATCCAGGAAACCAGAAATGGGCGGCCCATAGCAGTGAGGCCAGAAACAACAGCAGTTGTCAGCGCATGTTTGCAGCGGTGTTGTGCCCGACGATGCTGGCGGCTGGATCCAATTTATGCTGTGCTCCGCATGCGTCGTCCGTTCACGTGCTAAATCTTGGTTGTCAAGCGTTCGGAGCAGTTGCTTTCAAACACGGCGGGTATCGCAGCAGGACCGTACTAAGCGGCGGTTGGTCTTGGTAGTGAAGAAGAAATCGAGGAAACCAGGAATGGGTGGCCGATAGCAGTGGGGCCTGAAACAACAGCAGTTGTCAGCGCATGTTTGCAGCGGTGTTGTGCCGACGATGCTGGCGGCTGGATCCAATTTATGCTTTCCTCCGCATGCGTCGTCCGTACACGTGCCGAATCCAGGTTGCCATGCGCTCGGAGAAGTTGCTTCCAAACACGGCGGGTATCGCAGCAGGACCGGACTAAGCGGCGGTTGGTCTTGGTAGTGCAGAAGAAATCCAGGAAACCAGAAATGGGCGGCCCATAGCAGTGAGGCCTGAGACAACAGCAGTTGTCAGCGCATGTTTGCAGCGGTGTTGTGCCCGACGATACTGGCAGCTGGATCCAATTTATGCTTTCCTCCGCATGCGTCGTCCGTTCACGTGCCCAATCCGGGTTGCCAAGCGTTTAGAGCAGTTGCTTCCAAACACGGCGGGTATCGCAGCAGGACCGGACTAAGCGGCGGTTGGTCTTGGTAGCGCAGAAGAAATCCAGGAAACCAGGAATGGGCGGCCCATAGCAGTGTGGCCTGAAAAAACAGCAGTTGTGAGCGCATGTTTGCAGCGGTGTTGTGCCCGACGATGCTGGTTGCTGGATCCAATTTATGCTTTGCTCCGCATGCGTCGTCCGTACACGTGCCCAATCCGGGTTGCCAAGCGTTCGGAGCAGTTGCTTCCAAACACGGCGGGTATCGCAGCAGGACCGGACTAAGCGGCGGTTGGTCTTGGTAGTGAAGAAGAAATCCAGGAAACCAGGAATGGGCGGCCCATAGCAGTGTGGCTTGAAAAAACAGCAATTGTGAGCGCATGTTTGCAGTGGTGTTGTGCCCGACGATGCTGGCGGCTGGATCCAATTTATGCTTTGCTCCGCATGCGTCGTCCGTACACGTGCCCAATCCGGGTTGCCAAGCGTTCGGAGAAGTTGCTTCCAAACACGGCGGGTATCGCAGCAGGACCGGACTAAGCGGCGGTTGGTCTTGGTAGTGAAGAAGAAATCCAGGAAACCAGGAATGGGCGGCCCATAGCAGTGTGGCCTGAAAAAACAGCAGTTATGACCGCATGTTTGCAGCGGTGTTGTGCCCGACGATGCTGGCGGCTGGATCCAATTTATGCTTGGCTCCGCATGCGTCGTCCATTCACGTGCCAAATCTTTGTTGTCAAGCGTTCGGAGCAGTTGCTTCCAAACACTGCGGGTATCGCAGCAGGACCGTACTAAGCGGCGGTTGGTCTTGGTAGTGCAGAAGAAATCCAGGAAACCAGGAATGGGCGGCCCATAGCAGTGTGGCCTGAAAAAACAGCAGTTGTGAGCGCATGTTTTCAGCGGTGTTGTGCCCGACGATGCTGACGGCTGGATCCAATTTATGCTTTCCTCCGCATGCGTCGTCCGTACACGTGCCGAATCCGGGTTGCCAAGCGTACGAAGCAGTTGCTTCCAAACACGGCGGGTATCCCCGCAGGACCGGACTAAGCGGCGGTTGGTCTTGGTAGTGCAGAAGAAATCCAGGAAACCAGGAATGGGCGGCCCATAGCAGTGTGGCCTGAAACAACAGCAGCTGTGAGCGCATGTTTGCAGCGGTGTTGTGCCGACGATGCTGGCGGCTGGATCCAATTTATGCTTTGCTTCGCATGCGTCGTCCGTACACGTGCCCAATCCGGGTTGCCAAGCGTTTGGAGCAGTTGCTTCCAAACACGGCGGGTATCGCAGCAGGACCGGACTAAGCGGCAGTTGGTCTTGGTTGTGCAGAAGAAATCCACGAAACCAGGAATGGGCGGCCCAAAGCAGTGTGGCCTGAAACAACAGCAGTTGTCAGCGCATGTTTGCAGCGGTGTTGTGCCCGACGATGCTGGCGGCTGGATCCAATTTATGCTTTGCTCCGCATGCGTCGTCCGTTCACGTGCTAAATCTTGGTTGTCAAGCGTTCGGAGCAGTTGCTTTCAAACACGGCGGGTATCGCAGCAGGACCGTACTAAGCGGCGGTTGGTCTTGGTAGTGAAGAAGAAATCCAGGAAACCAGGAATGGGCGGCCCATAGCAGTGTGGCCTGAAACAACAGCAGCTGTGAGCGCATGTTTGCAGCGGTGTTGTGCCGACGATGCTGGCGGCTGGATCCAATTTACGCTTTGCTCCGCATGCGTCGTCCGTACAACTGCCAAATCCGGGTTGCCAAGCGTTCGGAGCAGTTGCTTCCAAACACGGCGGGTATCGCAGCAGGACCGGACTAAGCGGCGGTTGGTCTTGGTAGTGCAGAAGAAATCCAGGAAACCAGAAATGGGCGGCCCATAGCAGTGAGGCCAGAAACAACAGCAGTTGTCAGCGCATGTTTGCAGCGGTGTTGTGCCCGACGATGCTGGCGGCTGGATCCAATTTATGCTGTGCTCCGCATGCGTCGTCCGTTCACGTGCTAAATCTTGGTTGTCAAGCGTTCGGAGCAGTTGCTTTCAAACACGGCGGGTATCGCAGCAGGACCGTACTAAGCGGCGGTTGGTCTTGGTAGTGAAGAAGAAATCGAGGAAACCAGGAATGGGTGGCCGATAGCAGTGGGGCCTGAAACAACAGCAGTTGTCAGCGCATGTTTGCAGCGGTGTTGTGCCGACGATGCTGGCGGCTGGATCCAATTTATGCTTTCCTCCGCATGCGTCGTCCGTACACGTGCCGAATCCAGGTTGCCATGCGCTCGGAGAAGTTGCTTCCAAACACGGCGGGTATCGCAGCAGGACCGGACTAAGCGGCGGTTGGTCTTGGTAGTGCAGAAGAAATCCAGGAAACCAGAAATGGGCGGCCCATAGCAGTGAGGCCTGAAACAACAGCAGTTGTCAGCGCATGTTTGCAGCGGTGTTGTGCCGACGATGCTGGCGGCTGGATCCAATTTTTGCTTTCCTCCGCATGCGTCGTCCGTACACGTGCCGAATCCGGGTTGCAAAGCGTACGGAGCAGTTGCTTCCAAACACGGCGGGTATCGCAGCAGGACCGGACTAAGCAGCGGTTGGTCTTGGTAGTGCAGAAGAAATCCAGGAAACCAGAAATGGGTGGCCGATAGCAGTGGGGCCTGAAACAACAGCAGTTGTCAGCGCATGTTTGCAGCGGTGTTGTGCCGACGATGCTGGCGGCTGGATCCAATTTATGCTTTCCTCCGCATGCGTCGTCCGTACACGTGCCGAATCCAGGTTGCCATGCGCTCGGAGAAGTTGCTTCCAAACACGGCGGGTATCGCAGCAGGACCGGACTAAGCGGCGGTTGGTCTTGGTAGTGAAGAAGAAATCCAGGAAACCAGGAATGGGCGGCCCATAGCAGTGTGGCCTGAAAAAACAGCAGTTATGATGATGATGATCGTTGGATGTTTATGGCGCAAGGCCAACTGGGGCAAAGAGCGCCAAAACAATAGTCGATGATAGGGGTGAAACCTTAAACACTAACTAAAATCAGCAAAAACAAAAGTAAAATCACAACACGACAATGAGCATGGCTGGTGTATAGGGCCAGATTTCATGATGCGTGATAGGAAATGAGGTTTAAAAACTTGACGTCGGACAAATACTCAAACACACGTTTCACGGAAACAATGGCATCATCACCTAGAAAAAACGATGGATGTAGGGGAATATGTTGTCTGTAGAGTTCTCTGAAGTGTTTGTGTCGTGTTGTGTGAAGTGCCTTGCATGTGATTAGTATGTGTACTACGGATAGGGCCTCTCCGCACCTGCTGCACTGGGGTCTAGGAGATCCCGTCAGCAGATACGAGTGAGTTGCATGCGTGTGCCCCATCCGTAGCCTACCCAAGGCGACTTCCGTGTGTCTGTTGCGTGAGTCAGCTGTGTACCGTCCCAAGTGTGGCTTTATTACATGTAGTTTGTTGTCTGTCTGTTCGTCCCAGTGTGTTTGCCATGTTCTGCGCAGGTGTTGTCTTATGTGTGGCTTGAGGTCTGTGTACGGTACGGTTGTTATGTCTACAGTGTTCCTGAGTGCAGCAGCAGCTGCCCTCTCGTCTGCCAACTCATTCCCAGCGATCCCAGCGTGTCCTGGAACCCAGCAGAAGAGCAACTGATGCTTCTTTGCATACACAGACATGATAATGTTAAATACAAGATTAACTATGTGGTTTTTGGGGGGTGTATGCGATGACAGTGCGCGAACAACACTCAAGGAATCTGTGTAGATGATAGACTTTGGAATTTGATTTTCAAGTATGTGCCGTACAATCAGCAAAATCCCATACGCCTCTGCTGAAAAAATTGTCGTGTGGACGCTCATGGTTCTGGCTGCACAGAAATTCGGACCATGAGCAGCGCAGGAGACCATAGTGGAGGTTTTAGACGCGTCACTGTAAAATTCTGCAAGTGCTGCAGAGACAGAAAGTGCTGCAGTATTGCAGCTCGCGGTACCCGATTTTTGTCAAGTTTTATAAAAGAAAGGTCGGAAGACACAGGACGAACTTTCCAAGGAGGTAAAATGTTTAAAGAGGATGACCTGTACACATCTAAAAACGAAGCGCTCAGATCCGAGGCTCGCTCTCTCACTCTAAGTGAAAAGGGCAGAGGAACGGATGGGCGATTTACAAAAAGAACAGATGTGGATGTGTCGTTAAAAACGGGATAAAAAGGATGGTTATTCAGCGATGAAATTTTAAACGCATAAAGTAAGTCCATGTACGTCCGTTGGTTCTCAAGGCTCCACTTATTACACTCGGCATACAGACTCTCGACAGGGCTCGTGCGAAAAGCACCCGACGCAAGCCGTAGCCCCAAGTGTAGCACTGGGTCAAGCATTCGCAACGCTGTTTTGGACGCCGACCCATATACCACACTACCATAGTCTAAACGAGACCCAACCAAAGCAGTATAGAGCCGTAGTAGGAGTTCTTTGTCGGAACCATACGATTGATGGGAGAGAACCTTAAGTATATTCATTGTTTTCAGACATTTATGTTTAAGTTTCTTGATGTGTGGAATGAATGTGAGTTTCTGGTCAAACACAACACCTAAGAACTTGTGCTCCTTGTTCACAGGAAGCGACACGCCATTCAGAGTAATGTCTGGGTCCGGATGGACCCCGCGCTTCCTGGAGAACACAACGCAGGAGCTTTTTGCAGGATTCAATTTAAACCCATTCTTGTCTGCCCAGCCGGCAAGCTTCTTGACACCAACCTGGACTTGACGTTCGCATATTGACCTATTACAAGATTTAAAAGATATTTGCACGTCGTCTACATACATAGAATAAGAGATTGTTGGTGGCAGTGCCTTTCCAAGAGAGTTCATCTTTACGATAAAGAGAGTGCAACTCAACACGCCTCCTTGCGGCACGCCATTTTCTTGGACGTGAACCTTTGAAAGTGCACAACGAACTCTTACTCTGAACGCTCTGTCCGACAAATAACTAACAAGGGTGTTCAACATATTACCCGAAACACCGAATGACCTGAGATCACTAAGGATCCCATAACGCCAAGCGGTGTCGTAGGCCTTCTCGAGGTCGAAAAAGACAGTTAAGCAGTACTGCTTATGCACGAAGGCATCCTTGATGTATGAGTCAAGTGCAACCAGTTGATCGTTCGTCGATCGCCCCACCCTAAAGCCTGCTTGGCAGCTCTCGAGAAGACCATTGTACTCGAGGAAGTACACAAGCCTGCGATTGATCATCTTCTCGAAGAGCTTGCACAGGCAGCTCGTCAGGGCTATTGGACGGTAACTTGAGGGGGACGACGGGTCCTTTCCCTCCTTCAAGAAAGCCACTACAATGGCCTCCCTCCAAGAGTGTGGAATGTGCCCCGAAAGCCATATTTTATTATATAGATGTAGAAGTGCTTCAAGTGTGTCTGCGTGTAGATGTTGTATCATTGTGTATGTAATGTTGTCTGGGCCTGGAGCTGAGGGTTTACACGTGCTCAGAGCAGCCCTCAGCTCATGTAGTGAAAACAGAGAGTTGTAAGAAGTCTGTGATTTGTTGTTGTCGTGTAGGGACTTCTTTTCACAAGAGGCTTTATACTTCAGGAAAGTGTTCGTGTAGTGTGCTGAACTGGACACGTGTTGGAAGTGTTGTGCGAGTGTGTCAGCCTGGTCTTCCAGTGTGTCCCCTGTTGTACTGACCAGGGGCAGGCTGTGTGTATGTTGTCCTTTGAGTTTGCGTATATGCGTCCATACCTTGCGTGTGTCTGTGTATGAGTTTATAGATGTTATGAATGAGCGCCAACTCTCTCGTTTTGCCTCACGGCGCACACGTTTTCCTAACGCCTTGGCCCGTTTGAACAAAATGAGGTTACCCGACGTGGGGTACCGACGAAGGACACCCCACGCCTTGTTCTGGGCCTCTCGCGCCCGCCTACAGTCCTCATTCCACCACGGCCTCCGCTGGTTGCTCGGGGCACCAGAGGCGTGGGGAATAGACTTTTCGGCGGCGTTGAGGATGTGCGCCGTGAGGAGTTGTGCGGCTTCATCTACGTGTAGGTGTGCTATGGATGTGTGGTGTAGTTTCGATGTCTCTGTAAATGTGTTCCAGTTAGCTCGTGCTTCATTGAACCTATTATGGGAAGATGAACTGCTTGGGCCTTTACCTATATATCTAAGTGAGGTGGGGAAGTGGTCACTACCATATGGGTCAGTTCCCACACCCCACTCGAGAAGAGGAAAGAGAACTGCGGAGCGAATAGCCAAGTCAAGACATGAGTATGTGTTGTGTCCTATGTTATGATATGTAGGCTGTTTATTGTTGAAAAGGCATGCTCCAGAAGATGTCAGGAATTTCTCTATCAGGCGACCTCGGGCATCCGTTCTGGAAGAGCCCCAAAGAGAGTTGTGAGCATTAAGGTCGCCTGTTAGAATGTATGGTTCGGGCAGCTGGTCTACCAGCGCCTCGAAGTCGGAGCTCGTAAGTGCAACATCAGGAGGAATGTATATGGAGCATACCGTTATTAATCTATTAAATATTATTGTGCGGACGGCTACAGCCTCAAGGACGGTGTTCAAGGTGACAGGGTGGCATGCTAAGGATTTGCGGGTGATTATGGCAACACCGCCAGAAGAGTGTGTGCAGCCATCCCTGTCTTTCCTGTATACCATGTAACTATTCAAGAAATTTGTGTGTTTGGAATTCAGATGTGTTTCCTGGACACACATTATACTTGGCTGATTGGCATGCAGAATCTCATAAACGTCGTCAAGATTATTCAGAAGGCCTCTGCAGTTCCATTGAACAATATTTTCTCTTCCCATTATTATGTGTTCAGAGCTACTGGAGTGTGACTATTTATGTAGGGTCTTTCGGGGCTTGCACTCTTGGAAGGGGTTTTCTGACCTTCTCTACTGACCTGGACGTCGCAGCCCGTTCCTTCCGCTGCGATGAAAGCCGGAAGGGCTCGACGTCCATGTCGTCATCTGAAGGCAAGGGGGTGGCCAGCGGACTGGGCCCCCTTGATATGGTACCCTTTCGGGTGTTCTTTGCCTGCGCTGCCAGTGCCGAAGGCGTGGGGAGCACCACAGGTGGCACAGGCAGTGAGGCGGGGGAGGGGGTCGCTGCGACTGCCTCCGTCTCCATCTCGTCCGGGCCCTCGCGTGTGCTTCGGGCCGGTGGAGAGGGGGAAACGGTGGGTGCAGCAGCATCCCCACCGGACGTGGATGCCCCCACAGCCGCTGCTGACTTAGCAGGCGGTGCGGAGGCGGGTTGGGCTGCAAGAGGCAACCCAGGGGGGGGCGGGGACGGGACCAAGTCCGACTCGCGGTACTGGGTCCCCGCCGAAACCAGACGCCGCTCCGCCCCCCGGCGAGCCGCGTCGGCGTACCTGCACAGGGGGAAAGAGGCGAACCTCTTTCGCGCCTCTGGGAAGGTGATGTTCTCGTTTACTTTCAAGGCGATGATCTGTTTTTCTTGTTTGAATTTTTCGCAGCTCCTGGAATAGGCAGCGTGCGGTCCCTGGCAGTTCGCACAGGTGAAGCTCTCGGATTCGCAATTGTCGGTTAGGTGATCGTGTGCTGCACATTTTGCGCACGTCGGTTTACCACGGCAAGAGGTTGTGCCGTGCCCAAACCGCTGACACTTGAAGCAGCGGCGTGGGTTTGGCACGTAGGGTCGGACCGGACATCTCATGAAGCCTGCATTGACCGACTCAGGAAGTGTTGAGCGGTCAAACGTCAAGATGATGTGTTTGGTAGGTATAATTTGATCGTTTCGGCGTATCGTGATTCGCCGCACTGCTGTCACGCCCTGATCGCGAAGGCCGTCAAGCAGATCTGCTTCAGTCTCATTTATTAGATCTCTATCAGAGATGACGCCCTGGCAGCTATTCAGACTGCGATGGGGCGTAATCTTGATATCAACATCGACCATGCGCGTTTGCTTCAAGAGGTTACAGGATTGTTGTTTGTTTTGGACTTCTATTAGGACTTCTCCGGTTGTGAGCTTTTTAGCCTTGTACGATTTGCCTACAACGCTTTCAAGAAACTTGGAAATGAGAAAGACAGACTGGGAAGTGATGGGTTTTGATTTATCTAGGGATTCCATTACCAGGAAGCGCGAGAAATTATCGGGCTTTGGAATGGAGATCGAAGACAAAGGAGGAAAAGATACTTCGGTGCGGCCCCTTTTCAGGGACCGATCACGTTTGGGGGGGGGGTTTAGAAAATGCCATATGACACATTGGAAAGCAGGGAGACGGGGGTACTTTCTTCTTTGACCTTACCCTGGTAGTCAAAGAGGTCCCGGAGCTCCCTGCCTGGTGAACAGACAGGGAGCCCATCCGCCGGAGCTTGAACTGGGCTCCGACGGCCACCGTTCGTGGTTTCTAACCCTTCACCTATAAACACATTGCCACGGTTGGATCCAGCGTATGTTTGGGGGCTCGGGGTCCGCGGTATCGCCAGTACCGTCACCAAGATTGCTCAAGGTGCCCCGTGCGGGGAAAACAGCAGTTATGAGCGCATGTTTGCAGCGGTGTTGTGCCCGGCGATGCTGGCGGCTGGATCCAATTTATGCTTTGCTCCGCATGCGTCGTCCGTACACGTGCCGAATCCAGGTTTCCAAGCGTTCGGAGCAGTTGCTTCCAAACACGGCGGGTATCGCACCAGGACCGGACTAAGCGGCGGTTGGTCTTGGTAGTGCAGAAGAAATCCAGGAAACCAGGAATGGGCGGCCCATAGCATCGTGGCCTGAAACAACAGCAGCTGTGAGCGCATGTTTGCAGCGGTGTTGTGCCCGACGATGCTGGCGGCTGGATCCAATTTATGCTTTGCTCCGCATGCGTCGTCCGTACACGTGTCCAATCCGGGTTGCCAAGCGTTTGGAGCAGTTGCTTCCAAACACGGCGGGTATCGCAGCAGGACCGGACTAAGCGGCGGTTGGTCTTGGTTGTGCAGAAGAAATCCAGGAAACCAGGAATGGGCGGCCCATAGCAGTGTGGCCTGAAAACACAGCAGTTGTCAGCGCATGTTTGCAGCGGTGTTGTGCGCGACGATGCTGGCGCCTGGGTCCAGTTTATGCTTTGCTCCACATGCGTCGTCCGTACACGTGCCGAATCTAGGTTGCCATGCGCTCGGAGAAGTTGCTTACAAACACGGCGGGTATCGTAGCAGGACCGGACTAAGCGGCGGTTGGTCTTGGTAGTGCAGAAGAAATCCAGGAAACAAGGAATGGGCGGCCCATAGTGCAGTGTGGCCTGAAACAATACCAGTTGTCAGCGCATGTTTGCAGCGGTATTGTGCCCGAAGATGCTGGCGGCTGGATCCAGTTTATGCTTTGCTCCGCATGCGTCGTCCGTACACGTGCCGAATCCAGGTTTCCAAGCGTTCGGAGCAGTTGCTTCCAAACACGGCGGGTATCGCACCAGGACCGGACTAAGCGGCGGTTGCTCTTGGTAGTGCAGTAGAAATCCAGGAAACCAGGAATGGGCGGCCCATAGCAGTGTGGCCTGAAACAACAGCAGTTGTCAGCGCATGTTTGCAGCGGTGTTGTGCCCGACGATGCTGGCGGCTGGATTCAATTTATGCTTTGCTCCGCACGCGTCATCCGTACTCGTGCCGAATCCGGGTTGCCAAGCGTTCGGAGCAGTTGCTTTCAAACACGACGGGTATCGCAGCAGGACCGGACTAAGCTGCGGTTGGTCTTGGTAGTGCGAAAGAACTCCAGGAAACCAGGAATGCGCAGCCCATAGCACTGTGGCCTGAAACAACAGCAGTTGTCAGCGCATGTTTGCAGCGGTGTTGTGCCCGACGATACTGGCGGCTGGATACAATTTATTCTTTCCTCCGCATGCGTCGTCCGTACACGTGCCCAATCCGGGTTGCCAAGCGTTTGGAGCAGTTGCTTCCAAACACGGCGGGCATCGCAGCAGGACCGGACCAAGCGGCGGTTGGTCTTGGTAGTGCAGAAGAAATCCAGGAAACCAGGAATGGGCGGCCCATAGCAGTGTGGCCTGAACAAACAGCAGTTTTGAGCGCATGTTTGCAGCGGTGTTGTGCCCGACGATGCTGGCGGCTGGATCCAATTTATGCTTTGCTCCGCATGCGTCGTCCGTACACTTGCCCAATCCGGGTTGCCAAGCGTTCGGAGCAGTTGCTTCCAAACACGGCGGGTATCGCAGCAGGACCGGACTAAGCGGCGGTTGGTCTTGGTAGTGAAGAAGAAATCCAGGAAACCAGGAATGGGCGGCCCATAGCAGTGTGGCCTGAAAAAACAGCAGTTGTGAGCGCATGTTTGCAGTGGTGTTGTGCCCGACGATGCTGGCGGCTGGATCCAATTTATGCTTTGCTCCGCATGCGTCGTCCGTACACGTGCCCAATCCGGGTTGCCAAGCGTTCGGAGCAGTTGCTTCCAAACACGGCGGGTATCGCAGCAGGACCGGACTAAGCGGCGGTTGGTCTTGGTAGTGAAGAAGAAATCCAGGAAACCAGGAATGGGCGGCCCATAGCAGTGTGGCCTGAAACAACAGCAGCTGTGAGCGCATGTTTGCAGCGGTGTTGTGCCGACGATGCTGGCGGCTGGATCCAATTTATGCTTTGCTCCGCATGCGTCGTCCGTACAACTGCCAAATCCGGGTTGCCAAGCGTTCGGAGCAGTTGCTTCCAAACACGGTGGGTATCGCAGCAGGACCGGACTAAGCGGCGGTTCGTCTTGGTAGTGCAGAAGAAATCCAGGAAACCAGAAATGGGCGGCCCATAGCTGTGAGGCCTGAAACAACAGCAGTTGTCAGCGCATGTTTGCAGCGGTGTTGTGCCGACGATGCTGGCGGCTGGATCCAATTTATGCTTTCCTCCGCATGCGTCGTCCGTACACGTGCCGAATCCGGGTTGCAAAGCGTACGGAGCAGGTGCTTCCAAACACGGCGGGTATCGCCGCAGGACCGGACTAAGCAGCGGTTGATCTTGGTTGTGCAGAAGAAATCCAGGAAACCAGAAATGGGTGGCCCATAGCAGTGGGGCCTGAAACAACAGCAGTTGTCAGCGCATGTTTGCAGCGGTGTTGTGCCGACGATGCTGGCGGCTGGATCCAATTTATGCTTTCCTCCGCATGCGTCGTCCGTACACGTGCCGAATCCAGGTTGCCATGCGCTCGGAGAAGTTGCTTCCAAACACGGAGGGTATCGCAGCAGGACCGGACTAAGCGGCGGTTGGTCTTGGTAGTGAAGAAGAAATCCAGGAAACCAGGAATGGGCGGCCCATAGCAGTGTGGCCTGAAAAAACAGCAGTTATGAGCGCATGTTTGCAGCGGTGTTGTGCCCGACGATGCTGGCGGCTGGATCCAATTTATGCTTTGCTCCGCATGCGTCGTCCATTCAGGTGCCAAATCTTTGTTGTCAAGCGTTCGGAGCAGTTGCTTCCAAACACGGCGGGTATCGCAGCAGGACCGTACTAAGCGGCGGTTGGTCTTGGTAGTGCAGAAGAAATCCAGGAAACCAGGAATGGGCGGCCCATAGCAGTGTGGCCTGAAAAAACAGCAGTTGTGAGCGCATGTTTGCAGCGGTGTTGTGCCCGACGATGCTGGCGGCTGGATCCAATTTATGCTTTGCTCCGCATGCGTCGTCCGTACACGTGCCCAATCCGGGTTGCCAAGCGTTTGGAGCAGTTGCTTCCAAGCACGGCGGGTATCGCAGCAGGACCGGACTAAGCGGCGGTTGGTCTTGGTTGTGCAGAAGAAATCCAGGAAACCAGGAATGGGCGGCCCATAGCAGTGTGGCCTGAAACAACAGCAGTTGTCAGCGCATGTTTGCAGCGGTGTTGTGCCCGACGATGCTGGCGGCTGGATCCAATTTATGCTTTCCTCCGCATGCGTCGTCCGTACACGTGCCGAATCCGGGTTGCCAAGCGTACGGAGCAGTTGCTTCCAAACACGGCGGGTATCGCCGCAGCACCGGACTAAGCGGCGGATGGTCTTGGCAGTGCAGAAGAAATCCAGGAAACCAGGAATGGGCGGCCCATAGCAGTGTGGCCTGAAACAACAGCAGTTGTCAGCGCATGTTTGCAGCGGTGTTGTGCCGACGATGCTGGCGGCAGGATCCAATTTATGCTTTGCTCCGCATGCGTCGTCCATTCACGTGCTAAATCTTGGTTGTCAAGCGTTCGGAGCAGTTGCTTTCAAACACGGCGGGTATCGCAGCAGGACCGTACTAAGCGGCGGTTGGTCTTGGTAGTGAAGAAGAAATCCAGGAAACCAGGAATGGGCGGCCCGTAGCAGTGTGGCCTGAAACAACAGCAGCTGTGAGCGCATGTTTGCAGCGGTGTTGTGCCGACGATGCTGGCGGCTGGATCCAATTTATGCTTTGCTCTGCATGCGTCGTCCGTACAACTGCCAAATCCGGGTTGCCAAGCGTTCGGAGCAGTTGCTTCCAAACACGGCGGGTATCGCAGCAGGACCGGACTAAGCGGCGGTTGGTCTTGGTAGTGCAGAAGAAATCCAGGAAACCAGAAATGGGCGGCCCATAGCAGTGAGGCCTCAAACAACAGCAGTTGTCAGCGCATGTTTGCAGCGGTGTTGTGCCGACGATGCTGGCGGCTGGATCCAATTTATGCTTGCCTCCGCATGCGTCGTCCATACACGTGCCGAATCCGGGTTGCAAAGCGTACGGAGCAGTTGCTTCCAAACACGGCGGGTATCGCAGCAGGACCGGACTAAGCAGCGGTTGGTCTTGGTAGTGCAGAAGAAATCCAGGAAACAGGAATGGGCGGCCCATAGCAGTGTGGCCTGAAACAACAGCAGTTGTCAGCGCATGTTTGCAGCGGTGTTGTGCCCGAAGATGCTGGCGGCAGGATCCAATTTATGCTTTGCTCCGCATGCGTCGTCCGTACACGTGCCGAATCCGGGTTGCCAAGCGTTCGGAGCAGTTGCTTCCAAACACGGCGGGTATCGCAGCAGGACCGGACTAAGCTGCGGTTGGTCTTGGTAGTGCAGAAGAAATCCAGGAAACCAGGAATGTGCGGCCCATAGCAGTGTGGCCTGAAACAACAGCAGTTGTCAGCGCATGTTTGCAGCGGTGTTGTGCCCGACGATGCTGGTGGCAGGATTCAATTTATGCTTTGCTCCGCACGCGTCATCCGTACACGTGCCGAATCCGGGTTGCCAATCGTTCGGAGCAGTTGCTTTCAAACACGACGGGTATCGCAGCAGGACCGGACTAAGCTGCGGTTGGTCTTGGTAGTGCGAAAGAAATCCAGGAAACCAGGAATGGGCAGCCCATAGCAGTGTGGCCTGAAACAACAGCAGTTGTCAGCGCATGTTTGCAGCGGTGTTGTGCCCGACGATACTGGCAGCTGGATCCAATTTATGCTTTCCTCCGCATGCGTCGTCCGTACACGTGCCCAATCCGGGTTGCCAAGCGTTTGGAGCAGTTGCTTCCAAACACGGCGGGTATCGCAGCAGGACCGGACTAAGCGGCGGTTGGTCTTGGTAGCGCAGAAGAAATCCAGGAAACCAGGAATGGGCGGCCCATAGCAGTGTGGCCTGAAAAAACAGCAGTTGTGAGCGCATGTTTGCAGCGGTGTTGTGCCCGACGATGCTGGTTGCTGGATCCAATTTATGCTTTGCTCCGCATGCGTCGTCCGTACACGTGCCCAATCCGGGTTGCCAAGCGTTCGGAGCAGTTGCTTCCAAACACGGCGGGTATCGCAGAAGGACCGGACTAAGCGGCGGTTGGTCTTGGTAGTGAAGAAGAAATCCAGGAAACCAGGAATGGGCGGCCCATAGCAGTGTGGCTTGAAAAAACAGCAGTTATGAGCGCATGTTTGCAGTGGTGTTGTGCCCGACGATGCTGGCGGCTGGATCCAATTTATGCTTTGCTCCGCATGCGTCGTCCGTACACGTGCCCAATCCGGGTTGCCAAGCGTTCGGAGCAGTTGCTTCCAAACACGGCGGGTATCGCAGCAGGACCGGACTAAGCGGCGGTTGGTCTTGGTAGTGAAGAAGAAATCTAGGAAACCAGGAATGGGCGGCCCATAGCAGTGTGTCCTGAAAAAACAGCAGTTATGACCGCATGTTTGCAGCGGTGTTGTGCCCGACGATGCTGGCGGCTGGATCCAATTTATGCTTGGCTCCGCATGCGTCGTCCATTCACGTGCCAAATCTTTGTTGTCAAGCGTTCGGAGCAGTTGCTTCCAAACACGGCGGGTATCGCAGCAGGACCGTACTAAGCGGCGGTTGGTCTTGGTAGTGCAGAAGAAATCCAGGAAACCAGGAATGGGCGGCCCATAGCAGTGTGGCCTGAAAAAACAGCAGTTGTGAGCGCATGTTTGCAGCGGTGTTGTGCCCGACGATGCTGGCGGCTGGATCCAATTTATGCTTTGCTCCGCATGCGTCGTCCGTACACGTGCCCAATCCGGGTTGCCAAGCGTTTGGAGCAGTTGCTTCCAAACACGGCGGCTATCGCAGCAGGACCGGACTAAGCGGCGGTTGGTCTTGGTTGTTCAGAAGAAATCCAGGAAACCAGGAATGGGCGGCTCATAGCAGTGTGGCCTGAAACAACAGCAGTTGTCAGCGCATGTTTGCAGCGGTGTTGTGCCCGACGATGCTGGCGGCTGGATCCAATTTATGCTTTCCTCCGCATGCGTCGTCCGTGCACGTGCCGAATCCGGGTTGCCAAGCGTACGGAGCAGTTGCTTCCAAACACGGCGGGTATCGCAGCAGGACCGGACTAAGCGGCAGTTGGTCTTGGTAGTGCAGAAGAAATCCAGGAAACCAGGAATGGGCGGCCCATAGCAGTGTGGCCTGAAACAACAGCAGTTGTCAGCGCATGTTTGCAGCGGTGTTGTGCCCGACGACGCTGGCGGCTGGATCCAATTTATGCTTTGCTCCGCATGCGTCGTCCGTTCACGTGCTAAATCTTGGTAGTCAAGCGTTCGGAGCAGTTGCTTTCAAACACGGCAGGTATCGCAGCAGGACCGTACTAAGCGGCGGTTGGTCTTGGTAGTGAAGAAGAAATCCAGGAAACCAGGAATGGGCGGCCCATAGCAGTGTGGCCTGAAACAACAGCAGCTGTGAGCGCATGTTTGCAGCGGTGTTGTGCCGACGATGCTGGCGGCTGGATCCAATTTATGCTTTGCTCCGCATGCGTCGTCCGTACAACTGCCAAATCCGGGTTGCCAAGCGTTCGCAGCAGTTGCTTCCAAACACGGCGGGTATCGCAGCAGGACCGGACTAAGCGGCGGTTGGTCTTGGTAGTGCAGAAGAAATCCAGGAAACCAGAAATGGGCGGCCCATAGCAGTGAGGCATGAAACAACAGCAGTTGTCAGCGCATGTTTGCAGCGGTGTTGTGCCGACGATGCTGGCGGCTAGATCCAATTTATGCTTTCCTCCGCATGCGTCGTCCGTACACGTGCCGAATCCGGGTTGCAAAGCGTACGGAGCAGTTGCTTCCAAACACGGGGGGTATCGCAGCAGGACCGGACTAAGCAGCGGTTGGTCTTGGTAGTGCAGAAGAAATCCAGGAAACCAGAAATGGGTGGCCCATAGCAGTGGGGCCTGAAACAACAGCAGTTGTCAGCGCATGTTTGCAGCGGTGTTGTGCCGACGATGCTGGCGGCTGGATCCAATTTATGCTTTCCTCCGCATGCGTCGTCCGTACACGTGCCGAATCCAGGTTGCCATGCGCTCGGAGAAGTTGCTTCCAAACACGGCGGGTATCGCAGCAGGACCGGACTAAGCGGCGGTTGGTCTTGTAGTGCAGAAGAAATCCAGGAAACAGGAATAGGCGGCCCATAGCAGTGTGGCCTGAAACAACAGCAGTTGTCAGCGCATGTTTGCAGCGGTGTTGTGCCCGAAGATGCTGGCGGCAGGATCCAATTTATGCTTTGCTCCGCATGCGTCGTCCGTACACGTGCCAAATCCAGGTTTCCAAGCGTTCGGAGCAGTTGCTTCCAAACACGGCGGGTATCGCACCAGGACCGGACTAAGCGGCGGTTGGTCTTGGTAGTGCAGAAGAAATCCAGGAAACCAGGAATGGGCGGCCCATAGCAGTGTGGCCTGAAACAACAGCAGTTGTCAGCGCATGTTTGCAGCGGTGTTGTACGGACGATGCTGGCGGCAGGATCCAATTTATGCTTTGCTCCGCATGCGTCGTCCGTACACGTGCCCAATCCGGGTTGCCAAGCGTTCGGAGCAGTTGCTTCCAAACATGGTGGGTATCGCAGCAGGACCGGACTAAGCGGCGGTTGGTCTTGGTAGTGAAGAAGAAATCCAGGAAACCAGGAATGGGCGGCCCATAGCAGTGTGGCCTGAAAAAACAGGAGTTGTGAGCGCATGTTTGCAGTGGTGTTGTGCCCGACGATGCTGGCGGCTGGATCCAATTTATGCTTTGCTCCGCATGCGTCGTCCGTACACGTGCCCAATCCGGGTTGCCAAGCGTTCGGAGCAGTTGCTTCCAAACACGGCGGGTATCGCAGCAGGACCGGACTAAGCGGCGGTTGGTCTTGGTAGTGAAGAAGAAATCCAGGAAACCAGGAATGGGCGGCCCATAGCAGTGTGGCCTGAAAAAACAGCAGTTATGAGCGCATGTTTGCAGCGGTGTTGTGCCCGACGATGCTGGCGGCTGGATCCAATTTATGCTTTGCTCCGCATGCGTCGTCCGTACAACTGCCAAATCCGGGTTGCCAAGCGTTCGGAGCAGTTGCTTCCAAACACGGCGGGTATCGCAGCAGGACCGGACTAAGCGGCGGTTGGTCTTGGTAGTGCAGAAGAAATCCAGGAAACCAGAAATGGGCGGCCCATAGCAGTGAGGCCGGAAACAACAGCAGTTGTCAGCGCATGTTTGCAGCGGTGTTGTGCCGACGATGCTGGCGGCTGGATCCAATTTGTGCTTTCCTCCGCATGCGTCGTCCGTACACGTGCCGAATCCGGGTTGCAAAGCGTACCGAGCAGTTGCTTCCAAACACGGCGGGTATCGCAGCAGGACCGGACTAAGCAGCGGTTGGTCTTGGTAGTGCAGAAGAAATCCAGGAAACCAGAAATGGGTGGCCCATAGCAGTGGGGCCTGAAACAACAGCAGTTGTCAGCGCATGATTGCAGCGGTGTTGTGCCGACGATGCTGGCGGCTGGATCCAATTTATGCTTTCCTCCGCATGCGTCGTCCGTGCACGTGCCGAATCCAGGTTGCCATGCGCTCGGAGAAGTTGCTTCCAAACGCGGCGGGTATCGCAGCAGGACCGGACTAAGCGGCGGTTGGTCTTGTAGTGCAGAAGAAATCCAGGAAACAGGAATAGGCGGCCCATAGCAGTGTGGCCTGAAACAACAGCACTTGTCAGCGCATGTTTGCAGCGGTGTTGTGCCCGAAGATGCTGGCGGCAGGATCCAATTTATGCTTTGCTCCACATGCGTCGTCCGTACACGTGCCGAATCCGGGTTGCCAAGCGTTCGGAGCAGTTGCTTCCAAACACGGCGGGTATCGCAGCAGGACCGGACAAAGCGGCGGTTGGTCTTGGTAGTGCAGAAGAAATCCAGGAAACCAGGAATGGGCGGCCCATAGCATCGTGGCCTGAAACAACAGCAGCTGTGAGCGCATGTTTGCAGCGGCGTTGTGCCCGACGATGCTGGCGGCTGGATCCAATTTATGCTTTGCTCCGCATGCGTCGTCCGTACACGTGCCCAATCCGGGTTGCCAAGCGTTTGGAGCAGTTGCTTCCAAACACGGCGGGTATCGCAGCAGGACCGGACTAAGCGGCGGTTGGTCTTGGTTGTGCAGAAGAAATCCAGGAAACCAGGAATGGGCGGCCCATAGCAGTGTGGCCTGAAACAACAGCAGTTGTCAGCGCATGTTTGCAGCGGTGTTGTGCGCGACGATGCTGGCGGCTGGATCCAGTTTATGCTTTGCTCCACATGCGTCGTCCGTACACGTGCCGAATCTAGGTTGCCATGCGCTCGGAGAAGTTGCTTACAAACACGGCGGGTATCGTAGCAGGACCGGACTAAGCGGCGGTTGGTCTTGGTAGTGCAGAAGAAATCCAGGAAACAAGGAATGGGCGGCCCACAGTGCAGTGTGGTCTGAAACAATACCTGTTGTCAGCGCATGTTTGCAGCGGTGTTGTGCCCGACGATGCTGGTGGCTGGATCCAATTTATGCTTTGCTCCGCACGCGTCATCCGTACACGTGCCCAATCCGGGTTGCCAAGCGTTTGGAGCAGTTGCTTCCAAACACGGCGGGTATCGCAGCAGGACCGGACTAAGCGGCGGTTGATCTTAGTTGTGCAGAAGAAACCCAGGAAACCAGGAATGGGCGGCCCATAGCAGTGTGGCCTGAAACAACAGCAGTTGTCAGCGCATGTTTGCAGCGGTGTTGTGCCCGAAGATGCTGGCGGCTGGATCCAATTTATGCTTTGCTCCGCATGCGTCGTCCGTACACGTGCCGAATCCAGGTTCCAAGCGTTCGGAGCAGTTGCTTCCAAACACGGCGGGTATCGCACCAGGACCGGACTAAGCGGCGGTTGGTCTTGGTAGTGCAGAAGAAATCCAGGAAACCAGGAATGGGCGGCCCATAGCAGTGTTGCCTGAAACAACAGCAGTTGTCAGCGCATGTTTGCAGCGGTGTTGTGCCGACGATGCTGGCGGCAGGATCCAATTAATGCTTTGCTCCGCATGCGTCGTCCGTACACGTGCCGAATCCGGGTTGCCAAGCGTTCGGAGCAGTTGCTTGCAACCCCGCACGGGGCACCTTGAGTATTCATGGTGACGGTGAGCAGCGACACCGCGGACCCCGAGCTCCCAACATAAGCCGTGTCCAACCGTGGCGAGGTGTTTAAAGGTGAAGGGTAGAAGCCGTAAACGGTGGCCGTCGGAGCCTTGGTCAAGCTCCGGCCGATGGGCTCCCTGCCTGTCTACCAGGCAGGGAGCTCCGGGACCTCTTTGACTACCAGGGTAAGGTCAAAGGAGAAAGTACCCCCGTCTCCCTGCTTTCCAATGTATCACATGGCATTTTCCAAACCCCCCCCAAAACGTGATCGGCCACCGAAAAGGGGCCGCACCAAAGTTTCTTTTCCTCCTTTGCAATCGATCTCTCTCCCAAAGCCTGATAATTTCTCGCGGTTTTTGATCATGGAATCTGTTGACAAGGCAAAGCCCATCACTTCCCAGTCTGTGTTTCTAATATCCAAGTTTCTTGAAAGCCTTATCGGAAAGTCGTACAAGGCTAAGAAACTCACAATGGGAGAAGTTTTGATAGAAGTAGAGAACAAACAACAATCCTCCAACCTCCTCAAGCAAACGCGCATGGTAGATGTTGACATCAAGATCACGCCCCATCGCAGCCTCAATAGCTGCCAGGGTGTGATCTCTGATCGGGATCTAATGAATGAGACTGAAGCAGATCTGCTCGAGGGCCTCCGAGATCAGGGCGTGACAGCGGTGAGGCGAATCACCATACGTCGAAATGATAAAATAATTCCAACCAAGCACATAATCTTGACACTTGACCGCTCTAACCTTCCTGAGTCGGTCAACGCAGGTTTCTTGAGATGTCCAATCCGACCCTACGTGCCGAACCCACGCCGCTGTTTCAAGTGTCAGCGGTTTGGGCACGGCACAACCTCTTGTCGTGGTAAATTGACGTGCGCAAAATGTGCAGCACATGATCATCAAACTGACAATTGTAAATCCGAGAACTTCACCTGTGCCAACTGCCAGGTACCACACGCTGCCTATTCTAGGAGCTGTGAAAAGTTCAAACAGGAAAAACAGATAATTGCCTTGAAAGTCAACGAAAACATCACCTTCCCAGAGGCGCGGAAGAGGTTCGCCTCTTTCCCTCTGGGGAGGTACGCCGACGCAGCTCGCCGGGGGGCGGAGCGGCGTCTGGTTTCGGCGGGGACCCAGTACCGCGAGTCGGACTTGGTCCCGCCTCCGCCCCCCCTGGGTTGCCTCTGGTGGCCCAACCCGCCACCGCACCGCCTGCTAAGTCAGCAGCGGCTGTGGTGGCATCCACGTCCGTTGGGGATGCTGCTGCACCCTCTGTTTCCTCCTCTCCACCGGCCCAAAGCACATGCGAGGGCCCGGAGGAGATGGAGCTGGAGGAAACCGCAGCGTTTCCCACCTCCGCCTCACCGCCTGTGCCACCCGGGGCGCTCCTGACGCCCTCGGCGGTCGCGGCCAAAACGAAGGGCACCGCAAAGGGTGCCAGGTCCGGGGGGTCCGGTACGCCGGGTACCCCTTCCAAATCAGATGATGACTTGGATGTGGGACCCTTCCTGTCTGCTTCGCAGCGGAAGGAGCGGGTCCCTCCATCTAAACCTCCAGATGAGGTAAAGAAAACGCGTCCAAGAGTCCAAGCCCCGAAAGACCCTACATAAACAGTCAAACCCCAGTAGCTCTAATACATCATAATGGGAAGAGAAAATGTCGTTCAATGGAACTGCAGAGGCCTTCTAAATAATCTTGACGACGTGTATGAGATTCTGCATGCCAATCAGCCAAGTTTAATGTGTGTCCAGGAAACACATCTGAATTGCAAGAACACAAATTTCTTGTATAGTTACCTGGTATACAGAAAGGACAGGGTTGGCTGCACACACTCTTCTGGCGGTGTGGCCATAATCGCCCGCAAATCCTTAGCATGCCACCCTGTCACCTTGAACACTATCCTGGAGGCTGTGGCAATTCGAACGATAATATTTAATAGGTTGATAACGGTATGCTCAATATACATTCCTCCTGATGTTTCACTTTTAAGCTCTGACTTCGAGGCGCTGGTTGACCAGCTGCCCGAACCATACATCCTGACAGGCGACCTTAATGCTCACAACACTCTTTGGGGCTCTTCTCGCACGGATGCCCGAGGTCGCCTCACAGAGAAATTCCTTACATCTTCAGGAGCATGCCTTTTCAACAGTAAACAGCCTACATACCATAACATAGGACACAACACATACTCATGTCTTGACTTGGCGATTGGCTCCGCAGTTCTCTTTCCTCTTCTCGAGTGGGGTGTGGGAACTGACCCATATGGCAATGACAACTTCCCCACCTCACTTACATATATAGATAAAGGCCCAAGCAGTTCATCTTCCCATAATAGGTTCAATGAAGTACGAGGTAACTGGAATACATTTACAGAGACATCCAAACTACACCACACATCCATAGGACACCTACACGTTGAAGAAGATACCCAACTCCTCACGGCGCACATCCTCGACGCCGCCTAAAAGTCTATTCCCCACGTCTCTGGTTCCCCGCGCAACCAGCGGAGGCCGTGGTGGAATGAGAACTGTAGGCGGGCGCGAGAGGCCTAGAACAAGGCGTGGGGTATCCTTCGTCGGTACCCCACGTCGGGAAACCTCCTCTTGTTCAAACGGGCCAAGGCATTAGGAAAACGTGTGCGCCGTGAGGCAAAACGAGAGAGTTGGCGTACATTCATAACATCAATAAACTCCTACACAGACACACGGAAAGTATGGACACGTATACGCAAACTCAAAGGACAACAGACACACAGCCTGCCCCTGGTCAGTACAACAGGGGACACTCTGGAAGACCAGGATGACACACTCGCACAACACTTCCAACACGTGTCCAGTTCAGCACACTACACGAACACTTTCCTGAAACATAAAGCCTCTTGTGAAAAGAAGTCCCTACACGACAACAACAAATCACAGACTTCGTACAACTCCCTGTTTTCACTACATGAGCTGAGGGCTGCTCTGAGCACGTGTAAACCCTCAGCTCCAGGCCCAGACAACATTACATATACAATGATACAGAACTTACACACAGACACTCTTGTAACACTTCTTCACCTTTTCAACAACATATGGCTTTCGGGGCACATTCCAAAGTCTTGGAGGGATGCCATAGTTGTAGCATTCCTGAAAGAAGAGAAGGACCCTTCTTCTCCCGCTAGCTATCGACCCATTGCCCTGACCAGCTGCCTGTGCAAGCTTCTCGAGAAGATGATAAACCGGAGGCTCGTGTACTTTTTGGAGTATAACGGCCTTCTCGAGAGCTGCCAGGCAGGCTTCAGGGCGGGGCGATCCACGAATGATCAACTTGTGGCACTAGAGTCGTATATTAAGGATGCCTTCGTGCATAAACAGTTCTGTTTAACTGTGTTTTTCGACCTAGAAAAGGCCTATGACACCGCTTGGCATTGTGGGATCCTTACTGACCTGAAGTCATTCGGTGTTTCTAGTAATATGTTTAACACCCTTGCTAGCTATTTGTCGGAGAGAACCTTTCGCGTCAGAGTTGGTTCTGCACTGTCAAAGGTACACGTGCAAGAAAATGGCGTGCCGCAAGGCGGAGTTCTAAGCTGCACTCTCTTCATAGTAAAAATGAACTCCCTTGGGAAGGCACTGCCGCCTACAATTTCTTACTCCATGTATGTAGATGACGTGCAGATATCTTTTAAATCATGTAATATGTCCATCTGCGAACGTCAAGTCCAGCTCGGCGTCAAGAAGCTTGCCGGCTGGGCAGACAAGAATGGTTTTAAAATTAATCCCGGAAAGAGCTCTTGTGTTGTATTCTCCAGGAAGCGTGGGGTCCACCCGGACCCAGACATCACTCTTGCGAATGTGCGAATTCCTGTGAACAAGGAGCACAAGTTTTTAGGCATTTTATTCGATGAAAAACTTACATTCATTCCTCATGTCAAACAGCTCAAATGTAAATGCCTAAAGGCAATGAATATTCTTAAGGTTCTCTCACATCAATCTTATGGGGCCGACAAACAACTCCTGCTGCGCCTGTACACAGCGTTGGTGGGGTCCCGGCTCGACTACGGCAGTGTCGTGTATGGGTCGGCGACAAAGACCGCACTGAGAATGCTCGACCCAGTGCTGCATCTTGGCCTTCGCCTCTCATGCGGCGCTTTCCGCACTAGCCCTGTCGAAAGCCTTTATGTCGAGTGCGACAAGTGGTGTCTAGGGCATCAGCGGGAGTATGTTGACCTGCTGTATGCATCTAAGATTGTGTCCCTTACCAACCATCCTTTTAATCCCACCATGAACAATACATCAAACTTGCAACTCTTTTTAAACAGGCCATCCGTTTCCTTACCTTTCTCTCTCAGAGTTAGGGAGGAGGCTTCTGCACTCACGGTCCCTCTTTCTGACACGCACAAGACACCCATTCAAAATTTCATCACACCATGGCATCTTCGTCCTGTATCATGCGACCTGTCATTCACTCTTGTAGAAAAAAATAGGGTACCCAAGAATGCAATTCTGCAGCACTTCCTGTTCCTGCAGGACAAGTACAGGTGCGCAGAATTCTATAGCGACGCGTCGAAAACTGGTTCTACGGTATCTTGTGCAGCGCACGGACCAAATTTTAGAGTAAGCAAAACAATGAATTTTCATAACAGTATTTACACGGCAGAAACATATGGCATTTTACTCGTTACAAACCACATCATCAAACATAAAATTCCCAAGTCAATTGTGTACACAGACTCTCAAAGCGTTGTACAGGCACTGTCATTAGGAAGGTCATCTAAAAACTATGTCATAAAGGCTCTTTTCAAGGTACTAATGTCTGCATATGCCGCAAATCTTGAAATAACTATATGCTGGGTACCAGGGCATTGTGGAATCCCTGGCAATGAGGCCGCCGACCAAATGGCTGGTGATGCTGCTCTCATGACTACAGTTGACGTTACAACAGTACCATACACCGACCTAAAGACACACATCAGACGACAGCTTCGTAACACATGGCAATTACACTGGAGTCAACAAACAGACAACAAACTACACATAATAAAACCACAACTTGGACTCTACATAACTGACTCACACAACAGATGCACTGAAGTCGCCCTGGCTAGGCTGCGGATAGGCCACACACATGCGACGCACTCCCACCTGCTCACTGGAACTTCGGGACCCACGTGTAGCAGGTGTGGAAAGGGGCTATCCGTAGTCCACATACTAATCACATGCAAGGCACTTGACACAACACGACAGAAACATTTCCCTGAATTATACAGACAACACATTCCTTTCCACCCGTCATACTTTTTAGTCGACGAACCAATGTTCTCTCGTCAACGTGTTTTTAGCTGAGGTAAACTTTCTGAAACTCTTGTCATATCATGTGTAATCACCCTGGCCCTATACACCAGCCATCTCCATTGTCTTTTGTTTTGCATCACCTTTACTTTTAGTCACATGTTTTAGTATGTACGGTCTCATCATAATTCAGTAACTTCTTCTTTGCGCTCTTTGCCCATAGTCGGCCTTGCGCCAATAAAACCCAACTATCGTCATCAGTTGCTTCCAAACACGGCGGGTATCGCAGCAGGACCGGACTAAGCGGCGGTTGGTCTTGGTAGTGCAGAAGAAATCCAGGAAACCAGGAATGGGCGGCCCATAGCATCGTGGCCTGAAACAACAGCAGCTGTGAGCGCATGTTTGTAGCGGTGTTGTGCCCGACGATGCTGGCGGCTGGATCCAATTTATGCTTTGCTCCGCATGCGTCGTCTGTACACGTGCCCAATCCGGGTTGCCAAGCGTTTGGAGCGGTTGCTTCCAAACACGGCGGGTATCGCAGCAGGACCGGACTAAGCGGCGGTTGGTCTTGGTTGTGCAGAAGAAATCCAGGAAACAAGGAATGGGCGGCCCATAGCAGTGTGGCCTGAAACAACAGCAGTTGTCAGCGCATGTTAGCAGCGGTGTTGTGCCCGACGATGCTGGCGGCTGGATCCAATTTATGCTTTGCTCCACATGCGTCGTCCGTACACGTGCCGAATCTAGGTTGCCATGCGCTCGTAGAAGTTGCTTCCAAACACGGCGGGTATCGCAGCAGGACCGGACTAAGCGGCGGTTGGTCTTGGTTGTGCAGAAGAAATCCAGGAAACCAGGCATGGGCAGCCCATAGCAGTGTGGCCTGAAACAACAGCAGTTGTCAGCGCATGTTTGCAGCGGTGTTGTGCCTGGCGATGCTGGCGGCTGGATTCAATTTATCCGTTGCTCCGCACGCGTCATCCGTACACGTGCCGTATCCGGGTTGCCAAGCGTTCGGAGCAGTTGCTTCCAAACACGACGGGTATCGCAGCAGGACCGGACTAAGCGGCGGTTGGTCTTGGTAGTGCAGAAGAAACCCAGGAAACCAGAAATGGGCGGCGCATAGCAGTGTGGCCTGAAACAACAGCAGTTGTCAGCGCAGGTTTGCAGCGGTGTTGTGCCCGATGATGCTGGCGGCTGGATCCAATTTATGGTTTGCTCCGCATGCGTCGTCCGTACAAGTGCCGAATCAGGGTTGCCCAGCGTTAGAAGCAGTTGCTTCCAAACACGGCGGGTATCGCAGCAGGACCGGACTAAGCGGCGGTTGGTCTTGGTAGTGCAGAAGAAATCCAGGAAACAAGGAATGGGCGGCCCATAGTGCTGTATGGCCTGAAACAATACCAGTTGTCAGCGCATGTTTGCAGCGGTGTTGTGCCCGACGATGCTGGTGGCTGGATCCAATTTATGTTTTGCTCCGCACGCGTCATCCGTACACGTGCCGAATCCGGGTTGCCAAGCGTTCGGAGCAGTTGCTTCCAAACACGACGGGTATCGCAACAGGAACGCACTAACGGCGGTTGGTCTTGGTAGTGCAGAAGAAATCCAGGAAACCAGGAATGGGCGGCCCATAGCAGTGTGGCCTGAAACAACAGCAGTTGTCAGCGCATGTTTGCAGCGGTGTTGTGCCCGACGATGCTGGCGGCTGGATCCAATTTATGCTTTGCTCCGCATGCGTCTTCCGTACAAGTGCCGAATCAGGGTTGCCAGGCGTTCGGAGCAGTTGCTTCCAAACAAGGCGGGTATCGCAGCAGGACCGGACTAAGCGGCGGTTGGTCTTGGTAGTGCAGAAGAAATCCAGAAAACCACGAATGGGCGGCCCATAGCAGTGTGGCCTGAAACAATACCAGTTGTCAGCGCATGTTTGCAGTGGTGTTGTGCCCAACGATGCTGGCGGCTGGATCCAATTTATGCTTTGCTCCGCATGTGTCGTCCGTACACGTGCCGAATCCGGGTTGCCAGGCGTTCATAGCAATTGCTTCCAAACACGGCGGGTATCGCAGCAGGACCGGACTAAGCGGCGGTTGGTCTTGGTAGAGCAGAAGAAATCCAGGAAAACAGGAATGGGCGGCCCATAGCAGTGTGGCCTGAAACAACAGCAGCTGTGAGCGCATGTTTGCAGCGGTGTTGTGCCCTACGATGCTGGCGGCTGGATCCAATTTATGCTTTGCTCCGCATGCGTCGTCCGTACACGCGCCCAATCCGGGTTGCCAAGCGTTTGGAGCAGTTGCTTCCAAACACGGCGGGTATCGCAGCAGGACCAGACTAAGCGGTGGTTGGTCTTCGTTGTGCAGAAGAAATCCAGGAAACCAGGAATGAGCGGCCCATAGCAGTGTGGCCTGAAACAACAGCAGTTGTCAGCGCATGTTTGCAGCGGTGTTGTGCCCGACGATGCTGGCGGCTGGATCCAATTTATGCTTTGCTCCGCATGCGTCGTCCGTACACGTGCCGAATCAGGGTTGCCAAGCGTTCCGAGCAGTTGCTTCCAAACACGACAGGTATCGCAGCAGGAGCGGACTAAGCGGCGGTTGGTCTTGGTAGTGCAGAAGAAATCCAGGAAACCAAGAATGGGCGGCCCAGAGCAGTGTGGCCTGAACCAACAGCAGTTGTCAGCGCATGTTTGCAGCGGTGTTGTGCCCGACGATGCTGGCGGCTGGATCCAATTTATGCTTTGCTCCGCATGCGTCGTCCGTACACGTGCCGAATCAGGGTTGCCAAGCGTTCCGAGCAGTTGCTTCCAAACACGACAGGTATCGCAGCAGGAGCGCACTAAGCGGCGGTTGGTCGTGGTAGTGCAGAAGAAATCCAGGAAACCAGAAATGGGCGGCGCATAGCAGTGTGGCCTGAAACAACAGCAGTTGTCAGCGCAGGTTTGCAGCGGTGTTGTGCCCGATGATCTGGCGGCTGGATCCAATTTATGGTTTGCTCCGCATGCGTCGTCCGTACAGGTGCCGAATCAGGGTTGCCCAGCGTTAACAGCAGTTGCTTCCAAACACGGCGGGTATCGCAGCAGGACCGGACTAAGCGGCGGTTGGTCTTGGTAGTGCAGAAGAAATCCAGGAAACAAGGAATGGACGGCCCATAGTGCAGTGTGGCCTAAAAGAATACCAGTTGTCAGCGCATGTTTGCAGCGGTATTGTGCCCGAAGATGCTGGTGGCTGGATCCAATTTATGCTTTGCTCCGCATGCGTCGTCCGTACACGTGCCGAATCCGGTTTGCCAGGCGTTCGGAGCGGTTGCTTCCAAACACGGCGGGTATCGCAGCAGGACCGGACTAAGCGGCGGTTGGTCTTGGTAGTGCAGAAGAAATCCAGGAAACCAGGAATGGGCAGCCTATAGCAGTGTGGCCTGAAACAACAGCAGTTGTGAGCGCATGTTTGCAGCGGTGTTGTGCCCGACGATGCTGGCGGCTGGATACAATTTAAGCTTTGCTCCGCATGCGTCGTCCGTACACGTGCCAAATCCGGGTTGCCAAGCGTTCGGAGCAGTTGCTTCCAAACACGGCGGGTATCGCAGCAGGACCGGACTGAACGGCAGTTGGTCTTGGTAGTGCAGAAGAAATCCAGGAAACCAGGAATGGGCGGCCCATAGCAGTGTGGCCTGAAACAACAGCAGTTGTGAGCGCATGTTTGCAGCGGTGTTGTGCCCGACGATGCTGGCGGCTGGATCCAATTTATGCTTTGCTCCGCATGCGTCGTCCGTACACGTGCCGAATCCGGGTTGCCAAGCGTTCGGAGCAGTTGCTTCCAAACACGGCGGGTATCGCAGCAGGACCGGACTGAACGGCAGTTGGTCTTGGTAGTGCAGAAGAAATCCAGGAAACCAGGAATGGGCGGCCCATACCAGTGTGGCCTGAAACAACAGCAGTTGTGAGCGCATGTTTGCAGCGGTGTTGTGCCCGACGATGCTGGCGGCTGGATCCAATTTAAGCTTAGCTCCGCATGCGTCGTCCGTACACGTGCCAAATCCGAGTTGCCAAGCGTTCGGAGCAGTTGCTTCCAAACACGGCGGGTATCGCAGCAGGACCTGACTGAACGGCAGTTGGTCTTGGTAGTGCAGAAGAAATCCAGGAAACCAGGAATGGGCGGCCTATAGCAGTGTGGCCTGAAACAACAGCAGTTGTGAGCGCATGTTTGCAGCGGTGTTGTGCCCGACGATGCTGGCGGCTGGATCCAATTTAAGCTTTGCTCCGCATGCGTCGTCCGTACACGTGCCGAATCCAGGTTGCCAAGCGTTCGGAGCAGTTGCTTCCAAACACGGCGGGTATCGCAGCAGGACCGGACTGAACGGCAGTTGGTCTTGGTAGTGCAGAAGAAATCCAGGAAACCAGGAATGGGCGGCCGATAGCAGTGTGGCCTGAAACAACAGCAGTTGTGAGCGCATGTTTGCAGCGGTGTTGTGCCCGACGATGCTGGCGGCTGGATCCAATTTAAGCTTTGCTCCGCATGCGTCGTCCGTACACGTGCCGAATCCGGGTTGCCAAGCGTTCGGAGCAGTTGCTTCCAAACACGGCGGGTATCGCAGCAGGACCGGACTGAACGGCAGTTGGTCTTGGTAGTGCAGAAGAAATCCAGGAAACCAGGAATGGGCGGCCCATAGCAGTGTGGCCTGAAACAACAGCAGTTGTGAGCGCATGTTTGCAGCGGTGTTGTGCCCGACGATGCTGGCGGCTGGATCCAATTTATGCTTTGCTCCGCATGCGTCGTCCGTTCACGTGCCGAATTCGGGTTGCCAAGCGTTCGGAGCAGTTGCTTCCAAACACGGCAGGTGTCGCAGCAGGACCGGACTAAGCGGCGGTTGGTCTTGGTAGTGCAGAAGAAATCCAGGAAACCAGGAATGGGCGGCCCATAGCAGTGTGCCCTGAAACAACAGCAGTTGTGAGCGCATGTTTGCAGCGGTGTTGTGCCCGACGATGCTGGCGGCTGGATCCAATTTATGCTTTGCTCCGCATGCGTCGTACGTACACGTGCCGAATCCGGGTTGCCAAGCGTTCGGAGCAGTTGCTTCCAAAACACGGCGGGTATCGCAGCAGGACCGGGCTAAGCGGCGGTTGGTCTTGGTTGTGCAGAAGAAATCCAGGAAACCAGGAATGGGCGGCCCACAGCAGTGTGGCCTGAAACAACAGCAGTTGTCAGCGCATGCTTGCAGCGGTGTTGTGCCCGACGATGCTGCAGGCTGGATCCAATTTATGCTTTGCTCCGAGTTTCCGAGTTTCCGCGTGTGCAGTGTGCGTGTCCACGAGTTTCCGCGACTGCACATGCATCTGGCATGTGCAATCTGCGTAACATCAAACTTTTGTATTCCCTGCATAAATGTACCACTTGTTGCATTGCTTACATTGCCTTTTGGTAGAGCTTTCTGAAATCAGTTATTCACTGAAAACAATTTTAAGCTTGTTCCAGGAAGGCAAGAATTCCCCCAAATTCTTATGTTTGTTGGTCATATTTTTATTGAAATTGTTATGCATATCCTGCATACTTCAGGTACTTAATAGGAAAAACATCACGGGAAGTAAATTTCTTATGCAAAACAAGTTGAAATTCTATACATGACAGGATTTACTACGAAAACAGACATGACAGGATTTACTACAGACTAGAGAACAGGATTCACGACAGATTACAGGACAGGATTTACTACAGACTACATGACAGCATTTACGACAAACTACAGGACAGGATTTACTACAGACTACAGGACAGGATTTACTACAGACTACCGGACAGGGTTTACTACAGACTACAGGACAGGATTTACTACAGACTACAGAATGTCCCATTCCCTCACAGGATCATTCTGTCGTATTTTTCTGTTGTGTTTTTCAACTGGGGTATATATGTAGTTATTGTTTACGTTCCAGACGGCAAGCACTCCCAATAAAGTGAAGGCTAAAATGTTTTTTTATGGTCTTGGGTGGTCCTTTGGACTCCCTACCGAAGCGCAGAACGTTTGCTCTCATTCGGTCGAGAGCACACGCGTACGTCGGTCGCTCGTCTGCTGCGAATATCAGCGAGCGTGTTATTCGCCATACTCGGCTGTGCCTATCACTCGCGCAGAACTGCCCATCACAGGGTCCGTTCTCATAATTGTGTGCGCCACGCACGTCCGCCGTGCATTCACGCGATGGTTGCGAATCTTATAACTTTTGCTTCATGAATAAGCACGAGCAGCCGCTCGAGGTCGTCAGAGATGACCTCGCGTCAACAAATCATGAGTCTGTGTTCCGCGCGAACCTGTCTGACGAAGTAGCAGTCAACGCCTTCATGGACACGTAGAGCGGGTGCACCAACACAACCTGGATTGTCCAAAAGGTCTACAAACGGGGCGAAAGGTATGTTTTTCGATACGAAGCGTTGTAGTACGCGAGGCGGCGTTTTCAAAACTTGTGTTGTACCATTTATATTTTTATTCCTGCTATTTCATGTTTATACATTTGTATACTTTTTTTCGTGTGTGTGGCTTAGAGTTGAGGCGCGAGCTGTGACACAGTGCTGACGAATTAAAAGGCCAGACACTACAGAAATATATGTGGTAGCTAAAAATGCGTCGCATGAAACAGACGCAAACTGCTCATCTATACCCATCAGTGGATCTCTAAAAGTGACAATTTTTTGCCGCTATTTGGACTCCGAGATCACTATCGCAAAAATAGTGCGCCAAGGAGATAACCTTTTTACTTAGTTTTATCTCTACTGCGACTACCATGACTTCAAGCTCACGGGCAACTACTCATTAGTCCCAGCGAAAAGAATATACGTATCTGAGTGAGTTTAACACTGTATTAAATGAGAGGCCATGGGGCCCTGGGGGAGCAAGGATGAGGAAAAAAGGGTAAGGTCACAACTCGCACAATGAACACAGTTGCAGTCTTGGGGTCCTAATCGCAAAATGAACACATTAAAGTCAGTGAGTGGCAGCAAAACGCACAGTTACACTTATATGTACAGTTCACACTGTGAACAATGTGGTTCACACTGAAAACAGTGCACGCTGCAGACAGTTCACATTGTATACCGAACGGGGAAGTCGGCAAGGCTGCTACACCAATTTGTAGAGTCTGTTTTCAAGGGCGTACTCGGTAATTGCTTCTAGTGCGGTGGGATCGTCACGGACCCGACTAACATGTTCCTGTTCAGTCGCAGGGGCGGGACCTAGAGTTAAAAGCTGGTGGCAGTTACGGTCGAATAATGGGCAGAGCCAGATTAAGTGGTAACGATTTAGTGTGCCTTCCCGATTACAGGGTGGGCATCAGCGCCATTCGGATCCTGCTGGAGCTGTCTATTTAAAAATAACGTATCTTATGCAGCAAAATCTCTGTGTGCATGAAGCACAAATTGTTAAAAATAACTAATCGACATTGGCAACAGTGTGAGTGGTAGCACGCATGATTACTGATATCAAACTCGCCCTGATGGCTTGAGTGAAGAGACTGTGGTCCATAGCCCTGTACAGAAGACATATATCAAACTCCTCGAGTACTTCAGTTGCTGTACAATCCAACAAATACTTAGCCCTTGGTTGGTATATATTTTTGATATTGTTTCCCTAAATTGTTATGACCAGCAATGCAAATTACGCAGAATTCATGACCGAGTGTCTTTCTTATCAATGTATCACCCTTGCAGGAACGATTCACACCTTTCATTGCTGCTAACAAAATGTCAATGTTTTCCTTAGTGGAACTGTTCCTGATAAAGAATAATGCAATAAGTTAATGTTAACGAAATTCAATGTAATAGTGCTTATGAAAGTGCCAAAATGTAGCAGCTCATGCAGCTGTAATATTTCGCAAGAGTAGGACAGTTTGTAAATGTATTCAAGGGTAATTGGCTGCCTTTCTTCTAATCCTTACTTGCAGCACCGAATCGTGTTTTGCGGTGTGTATATAGTGAAAGAGCACCCAACTCAATTGTATACCCTTCGGTGTGCTGTCAAATGAGCTTTAAATGAGGGTGTTTGCTTTCCGGAACGTGTATAATTGCCACATGCGCGTGAAAGCGTCGCTCCGCGCGCGCGCACTTCGAGCACCTAGTCGAGCGCTTATCTAGGAACACGATCGGAGGTCAGCGTCAACTTGCAGGTGCGCAAGAAGAGCGCGGAGAGATCAGGGGCTCAGGTACAAAATGTCAGTTTCTATCACATGTGCGTCAGCTTCCCCAGCGCCGCAGGCCAGCCCGGCCGCCGGAGCGAAACCATCGGCCCCCTGCCAAGCAGCCGAAACGAGGGGACGGGGAAAAAAGAAAAAAATACACCTCGCATGAAGTCGCGCACATATAGGTAGAGACGTCACGGTGCTGCGTCCAAGGAGGTTAAAAAATTGCAATTTTTTTAACCTCTTCGGCTGCGCCCCTGCTTAGGGGGTGTGGTCGGTCTGGGTCCCTACGGGATATGGTTTGGGAATACGCGGCCGGGACAGCGTGGGCGGAAAATGTACTACGTACTGGCTCGATTGCGTTCCGTGCTCTGAGCGTTTCGTTCGTGAGCTTCACCAATTCGGGAACGGCACCGTTCGTTGGCAAGGTCTGCACCGGAGGAGCCGGTGCCAGGTTCGTGCTGTGTTCTGGCTCGTGCGCGCTGCGTACGTTGCGCGTCTCGTTGCTCGTTGCCCGAAACACCTTCGCATGGGTGAGGTAGCTCGCTGGTTGGCTCGGTGCCAGAGCAGTGGGTGTTCGTGATCTCTCCAGGAATTCAGTGATCTTCGCTTGAGCTCGTGGCGATCACCTGGAAGAGGTCCGATGAGCGGGCAGTGCACCGTTTTGCATGCGTCGTTTCGTTCGTGTGCGTGGCGCTGTGCTTGTAGCCCGTTTCCGTACCCAGGTGTGCGTCGTATCGTTCAAGGCTTGCCGCTGGTTCAGGCACCCTTGGAAACGTGTGGCCGACTCTCGCCAGTTGTCTCCGATGACGTTCTCGTTCTTCGCGCAGCCTCCCGTTCTCAAATAGCACCGCTTGCAGGCTCGTCTGCCGTTCGTCATCGTAGGCAGCCTGAAGTATCGTTGGCACATTCGTTAGTTTGAAGAGCTGGAGACGTTTTTCGTCGTCCTCGAGTAGACGCGAGACGATGCCGTCCTTACGGCCAGAACAAGGGGGCCGTCGTGATCGTAGTTCGTTCACTAACTGCGGTTTCTTTGCTGAGCACAGGACGTCGCGTTACGTTGAAATCAGCAGCCAGTTGATCACCGTTGACGTGGAGTCCGTCGTTGCCCCTCGTCTGCGTGCAATCTCGTAGTCGTGGTGCGTTTCATCCGCGTCGTTCGGCTCCTCGTCCGTTCATTCTGTGGCCTCAAATATTGATCCTGTCGACTGCGCCATGTGAGCTAAGTCGTTGTGGCTCGAATGAAGATCGAATTAGAGAAACTAGGTTTTGAGAATTTAAAGGTTTAATAATACAGCAAAACTGCGGTTACAGTGGATCAGGACAGAGGAGCACGGAGACAAAACGTCTGACGCGGTGCACAGGCGTGGGGCGACCCTCCGGCGAACGGCACACACACTTAAGAGAGAGAGAACCCGAACACAAACACTCAAAAGAGAGAGAGGACCCGAACACAAACACTCGCGTCGCATCTGGCGTCGCCTCATGTTCTCGGGCATAAACACAGCCGAGTAAGGAGCGCGTTCGTGCTCTTGAAAAGCTCGGATCCTCACGGCGCGGCCGGAGCCGTAAATTGCGGTCGTTCTGCGCGTCTTCGGGGGACGCTTTGGAGTTGTTGAGAGGCTAAGGGCGCCGTGGCCTACCGTTCTCGTTTCTCAACGGAGAGAGTTCTTGGAATCGTCGGATCTAGCTGACACGCACATACGACGCGAAAAAGACACGAAACGCGTCTACAGTGTGCATTCTGCCACGCCGCTCAGCGGAGCATCC
Source organism: Haemaphysalis longicornis (assembly GCF_048455015.1). Classification (NCBI taxonomy): domain Eukaryota; kingdom Metazoa; phylum Arthropoda; class Arachnida; order Ixodida; family Ixodidae; genus Haemaphysalis; species Haemaphysalis longicornis. The sequence continues at coordinate 836,760 of NW_027526452.1, forward strand.
ACACAAGCAGCGCGACGCTGTCGCCACCTACATGTCGATCTCGCGGCGATGTAACTACAATTCTAGTTCACTGTTACTGGACGATCCTCTCCCGCGCTCTTTTTGCTCGCTTTCACTGGGAGCGGTAGCGGGGGGGTCGAGACGGGCCTTGGCAAGCCTGCCGCGTCGCTCCTCCAGTGTAAACCTCTTATCGCGAGGGCTTGCCACCCCCGTCCTTCTTGATAGACTACGCCCGTAGCTTCCTGTCGAGCGCCTCCGCTGCGAGCTGGGCCCCCAAGGCTGCCACCACGCTGCCTCGGGCGTCCTCCCTTGTCGGCTCGTACAAGATGGCGTCGCCGGCTTTCTGGCCACCCCGCTCACTCGGCCGCTGCTCGACGACGGGAATGGAGTCCAGCTCGTCTCGCGAGAATACAGCCAGCCCCAGGGATAGCCGGCCGTGCTAGCTGCAGTGTTCTCGGTGGCCGTCCAGTATTCTGAGGTATGCCAGTCGCTCGCGCAGCGTCTGCAGCGTGTCGCGGGCGGCCGCGTCGATCTGTTGCTGTTCGCTGTCGCTGGCCGCGGGTGCCGCGACTGGTGGGGACCTTCTGCTGGTATCCTCACGCTCGGAGGAGCTGCGCCATCCTCCGCTGCCGTTCTGCCGTTCCGAGGGAGTTCGTCGTCTCCTGACTGGCCTCCACCTTCACTGGGGAGTGCGATGTCGGCCTCTCGCACTTTTCAGCGATTATAGGTGGCGCGACGGGATATCCAAAATGGAGGGCGGGACGATGATTGGGACGTCGCGTAAGCGCGCGCGTCTGGAGGAAAAAGCCGATCCGGGCCCATTAGTGTCTCTTCAGACCATCTTTTTCCGTGCCGATGAGACAACGTAGGTGCTTTGTCAAAGGCGAAGCAGTTTATAACGCCAGTCACACAGTGTTTTGTGGCAACAGGGAGCACACCGATGACATGCATCGATAAATCACCTGCAACCGAATGGCGTCACCCGCCAACTGCACTGCGCGAACGTTTGTTGGCACTGCAGGTTATATAAAGGATGTTACACTTACATTCATGCTCGTAAAATTGTTCAAGCACACTTTAAGAATATTTATCAGGCGCCAAGCAGAGGTCGTTAGGCGCAACCTAGCACAGCGGTTTGTTATTGCCGCTTGCGCAATTGTGTCGGGTTAAGTGCGAATAATGCGAGTAAATTATAATTTTGTGGGATGTTTTTGTGAGTAAATATCCAACGGCGTTTATGCAGGTTACAGGTAATAATAAAAAAATACCGCAACTAAATATCAAACGCTGACACCTCTGCGGCAGGGCCTATTACAACAGATGTGCTGTGCTTTAAGCGCGCTGTCGCAAACGACGATGCCGCAACAACAAGTTTATTTGTTTATTACAAATACCTACATCGACCATTCATGGGGGGGGGTGAAGAAAGAAGAAAAAGCAGCAAGTTCAAAACACTAATCACACATAATGCTAGAAAGAGAAGGAAGCACAAACAACCCAACGAAGCACAAACAACCCAAAAATGCACAAAATGCAACTCGAATGCAGCATTTATTAAAAGACACCACCACGCGTGACGTTCTCCTGTTGGTTCTTGGGTTCATAAGAAGTGCAGCTTGCTGGGCCAGTTGGTACATTTTGAAGGTGAAAAAAACCAGCGAAATAGACGGAAGACGAAGAAGAGACGAGACAACACACACGCTGGACTAGCAACTGAAAATTTAATTGAAAAACAGACACAACCAGAGAACGACCAAGCCTACGCATGCGCAACAAGTACGCACGTTCTGATAAAGCGCTATCGAAATACACTTTTTTCGCTCAGCTTTGTAGGAACGCGATCTCTTTATCGCTGAGGGAGATGGAAGAAACACTCACGCAATTTCCTTCTTCCTGTTGGCTGATGTAGAGCGATTCAATTATTTCCCTCTCTGTTTTAGTCCTGCCTCTTCCCAGAATCGTCACTCTTTCAAACAAAGCCTCACATTTGCCCTGACGTTTGCACTGACGACAGTGATAAGAAAGATGGCCGGCTCCTTGCCCTTTGATCAACGCGCAGTGCTCTCGTAACCGGTCGTTGATGCATCGACCTGTTTGGCCTATATATACCTTACCACACGTCAACGGAATGTTGTAAATGACTCTTTCGTCACACTTTACGAATTGCTTTTCATGCTTCGTTTTACACGCACCTCTCTTTTTTCCCGCATTTTCAATGCGCGTGCACAACCCAGACAGCTTACATGGCGCGGAAAACACTAATCGCACACCATGCCGCGAAGCAATTTTCTTTAAGTTGTGTGACACTTTATGAAGGTAAGGCATCACTTGAAATTTTCTTTTTTCTTTGTTTTCATCAGGCCTTTGTTCACTTTTCTGTTGCCTTTTAAGCTTAACATGGAGGCACTCAGCGACTGCCGTAAGCACTGTGCTGGGAAACCCCGCTGCATTTAGCCTCTGAGCCTGACAGTCCAGGCTTTCGTGGATTGCGTGGACACAGCTTTTTTGGAGTACACTGCGGAAACATAATGTGGCTATGCCTCTTTTAACCAATTTGGAGTGACTCGAATCAAACGGAAGCAGCGCCTTCTTAGTCCTAGGTGAGTAAATCCAGCAAACGTGGCTGTCGTCTTTAAAAGTTAGCGTTAAATCTAAAAACCTAATGGTTTTATTCTCAGCAAGTTCAAAGGTAAAATTTAGGGTTTCGGAGCACGCCTTAAAATGCTTTAAAATGTCTTCAGCCGCTTGTTTCGGGCAGTCAGAGGGCAAAAGTTTTAACACTACTAAAAAAAAAAAATTTTTAACACTACTAAAAAAAAATCATCCACGTAACGAAACATGCGAAGCACTCTGACGTCACTTTCTGTGACTCCCTTAAGCTTTTGATCGAACTTAGACAGGAAAATCTTGCACAAAACAGGGGCCACGGCAGAACCAATACAGATTCCTGTCTTTTGAATGAAAGTGCGGTCACGAAATTGAACTACAGTCGACGAGAGGTACAAAGCCACCAACTCAAGGAAAGCATCAGCACTGACACCACACTCATTTTGAAACTTGACCACACCCGTTTCATCAATCAGTTCACGAAAGGCAGAGAACAGTTCGTCACGGGGCACAGAGTAAAACAAGTCTTCGATGTCCACTGACAAGGCAGTAGTAGCCCCTGGCAGACCTTCTTGTAACGATGAAACCATGTCCATAGAGCTGCGGGTTTCAAAAGGGTCATGTGGCTTCAGGGAGTTGAGTTGGCGCTGCAGAAACCGTCCGAGTATCTTCTGCCATGATCCATCTTCAGTAACTATCGCTCGAAGCGGGCAGTTTATTTTATGTGTCTTCGCAGCGAAAAAGACTTTCAGTTCTAAACCATCACTATTCTTTAGAGCTTTTGCCAGACTTTCCAGGTTCAACTCGTTCAGTTTCTTGACAGCAGACGTCTTTGCCTTCTTTGGTAAAATCCCCGCAGGCTTAAAATGTTTACGAATGGCTGCCGACGCTTTTTCACCAAAAGTCTCGTTTGGGAGCACTACGAAACCTCCTTCTTTGTCAGACGTAAGCAACGTCTGACGTCTTCCGTCTATTTCGCTGGTTTTTTTCACCTTGGGTTCATGTTCTTCTAGTGCGTGCGCACAGGAATGTTATGTGACGGCACGGTGCCTTTCTTCAACCATGGTATCAGTGGCTGCAAACCATCTATTATTAACGACACACTCAATTTTCACAAAAAACACACCATCAATAACGAGAAAGCGAACTAAACTTACGTATATTGCTCCAGAAGAAGTCAGCTTTCGTGAAGTGACTACTGCAAACCCCATTGTGTGTCTGACACCTTTTCCAATGCGGAGCATAGTTATCCAAACCTTCCGAGCTTTATAATCTCTAAGAAAAGTATGAACGCTGACTTTTCCCGGCACTGTGCGATTTATATACTACGGTACACAGCACGTTCGATTGCTTTTTGGTTTTGCGTTCTCAATCGCCACGTTTTCGAACGCTCCGGCTGTCTTCGCCCGGGACGCCGATCATCCACTAACAGCTTCGGAAAAAAGGCGCGCGGCGGCGCCATCATTGCTGGAAAGTGCGAATAGCGCGCGCGCTCTGTCGAACTCGCGCGCAATACTGCGCGCGGTCGAATTCGCGCACGGAATGCTTGCGCTCATTGCCTGCCTGGCAAGAGCCCCGCTGGGGCTGGAAAACAATGAGCTGCAGCGAGGCCAAGTACTAACCCATTGAGCTTAGGGGTAGGGAGCTCCGCGGAGGCAAGTCCTACCCGTTCGGCTGCCCCAGGGTGTCCCATCAGGGTGTAAGTTTGATTTTTGTAAGCTGGCTTCCCCATATTGCCCGTTCTGCAGTGAAGCATGGCCATCTAATTACAAAAAATGGTTGCGGCTTAGCTCAGCGAAACTTTGTGAGCTACGTCGTGGCTCAAATGAAGATCGAATGAGAGAAACTAGGTTTTCAGAAATTAAAGTTTAATAATTGAGAAAACTCAGGTTACAGTGGGTCAGGACAGAGGAGCACGGGAAGAAAACGTCTGACGTGGTGCACAGGCGCGGGGCGCCTCCCCGGCGAACTGCACACACATGTGAGAGAGTGAAAATGAACATAAACACACGCATTGCATCTGGCACCTCCATGTTCTACGATATAACACACCCGAGTCAGGGCCGCGTTCGTGCTCTCGAGGAGCCCAGATTCTCGGCGCGGCTGGGGCCGTAAATTGCGGTTGTTGTGCGCGTCTTCGGGCGGCAGCTTCGGAGGTGTTGAGTGGCTAAGGGCCCCGTGGCCGACCGTTCCCATTTCTGCGAATCGTCGGAGCGAGCTGACACCTAGGATACGCAAAGCAAAGGCTTGGCTTATCGGGTTGATCCTTGGTTTCACTTGGTTAACCATGGATGTAGCCGTATTGCCGACCACGGCTTAAGGTCGTTCGGTCCCGTTCAACTCTCTCCGAAAGAGGCCCAGCCTCGCCTTCATTCTCGGCGAACTCGGCGCAAAATGAGTCCCATATCCCGAGACGACCAAGCGGCGCATGCGTGGAAAGCGGCGGTTTTGGTCGGCGGCGGCCGCTCCTGTAGCGGCCGCCGCCGCTAAGTCGCAAAACGACATAAAACAGCGCCGTGTGCGCAGCGCCGACAGGGGACCCCGCAAATCACGCGATGCGCTCCGAAGGGTGCGTCGCCGGGGGTGTCTCCGGTCAAAAGGTCACCTTGCGCTTCCCCCACGAAATCGCCGGACAAAAGAAGTAAAGTTTGCTTTAAAAACGGCTCAAACACATACCCGTTCCTCATGTACACAAAAATGATATTAAGTAATGACATTATCTTGTCGGGTGGTGGTACACGCGAAAACGGAAAAGCATTGAATATGTTTAGCATGATGGTGATGATGACCAAAAGAGACATGGATTCATATTTTGAAACTCTTTAACGGAGAGAAAAACGTCTTACAAGGGTTAGTAAAGTTTTTTTTTGTGAAAGAAAACGTTCTGAGAAATACTGTTTTATAAACAATAGTGTGAGCCGTTACTAAATGTTGCTGCAGCAGCTGCCAGCGGTAGCCGAATCCCAAAAATTTAAAACGACGAGTCATAAGATGGTTTGCGTTTTGACGCTGTTTTAGTGACCTTCGTCTTCACAAATTCGCCGCCAAGTCGGCACGAAAAATTGTCGTATTTCGAACTTCAGCTATAATGCCGCGTCAACACTCTGGTACTGAAAGTTTCGTTGGTTTCATTTCGTGCTCGCACGGTTTGAGATTAGGCAGATTTAAGGCATTCGTCAAGGCGAATAAGTTGTGTGAAGCTCCTTAAACCAAAAATAACAATAGAGCAACTGGCATTAGATTTTTCATGTAGCAGTGAATTAATGGGTTTAAACCTTAAGGCATTAAGAACTAATGTCATTTTTCGTGTACGTGTGGCACGGGTATCAGGAAATAACAGGAATATCTTGGAACAAAATGCATGCAAATTACCCCATAAGGCGACTCCACGTGCGTGAAACCGGGATTCTATCATCTTATAACGGTCAGTTGAAAATCGTGAAATAGGTACCGTTCTGGATGAGACAATACATAAATCGATCCTGAAGAAGGGGTACACTAGTATAAATATATCACTAAACAGAATAAATAAATAAACATAAATTACTTATCCGTGTTATTTAGATCGTTCGTATATGCATTTGATTAGAGCGCCAAAAAATCATTGCTTTCATTATTCTCTCATCTTACTTTGGGAAGGGATGGTAGCTTTTTGGTAATTAACTTTCTTGAGTGATTCTTTTTGTTTTTAAGGAGGATGTCTAATGAGAAAACAAAACTGCGCTTGACATTTCATTCACGCCAGCTATCATAGGTCGGCAAACTCACTCATGAGTCCACTCACTCAGACTCATTTGGACTCAAACTCACGCGTGAGTTTGAGTTTGAGTGAGCGCGAGGCTAGTGTGGCATGGTGAGTTTGAGCTTGAGTGAGTTTGAGCCGAGTGATCACGACTGAGTTTGAGTCCGATTGAGTTTGAGTCCATTTTGAGTTCTGAGTACATTTTGAGTTTGAGTCCATTTTGAGTTCTGAGTACATTTTGAGTTTGAGTCCATTTTGAGTTCTGAGTACATTTTGAGTTTGAGTCCATTTTGAGTTCTGAGTACAATTTGAGTTCGAGTCCATTTTGAGTTCTGAGTACATTTTGAGTTTGAGTCCATTTTGAGTTCTGAGTACACTTTGAGTTTGAGTCCATTTTGAGTCCTGAGTACATTTTGAGTTTGAGTTCATTTTGAGTTCTGAGTACAATTTGAGTTTGAGCTCATTTTGAGTTCTGAGTACATTTTGAGTTTGAGTCCATTTTGAGTTTGAGTCCATTTTGAGTACTGAGTACATTTTGAGTTTGAGTCCATTTTGAGTTCTGAGTACATTTTGAGTTTGAGCACATTTTGAGTTTGATTACATATTGAGTTTTGAGTACATTTTGAGTTCTGAGTAAATAGGAGTTTTAAGTCCATTTGGAGTTTGAGTACATATGAGTAGCCTAGCAGGCAGCTATGGTTGGCTGTTAAGTTTCATGCGTCACTGTGGGCTCGGAATTCAAGTTACCTGCGGGTATGGCACCAATCGCGATCTGCATGATCGGTTGGGAGGGAGGTGGTGTCTGATTTTTTTTAGTTTCTTGTTGAATTTTTATGGCCATAAGCACTTGCTGTATACCTAATTTTCGCGGCTGGGCGCGTGAGTGATAA